>NW_025776338.1:0-88074 GCF_021130785.1 Homalodisca vitripennis
AATTACACTGTTTTTTTCAGTAAAATTTTTTTACAATATAGTTAAGAGACACTGCATTGCAAACAATGTTTATACATTTTTATGAAGCTGCAAGGTTAGCATATAGCTCATTCTGAGTTTTCTTAAGCTATAAAACAACTAAAAAAAAAAAAAACCACATTGTAAAACATTGAATTTTTTTGTTCCTTACAATTACCTACGATAGCTCTCAATTGATTTTAATACCGGTTGAATATATTAAGACTGAACTATATAAATTTCGTAAAAATGAATATTGTAACTGAAACTGGTAAAAAGGTGGGGTGGGGGAAAAAAAACTTTTTCCCGTTATAATATTACTACCTTTCTAAGAAGGCAAAGTCGAGTTAAGTTATTAGTCAGCGCATCTGAATCCTACCATTGTTGGGGGCTACAAATTTAAAACTTTATATAGAGGCAGAAATCCCACAATAGAACTATTTAAAAATGCTATGCAGTTATTGGAGCCCTGAGCCCTGGAGCTGTCCAGAGTAAGGTATCTGCAAGAGCCTGGATAATCTGCTAGAGGCCATGAATTATTCAAGGTGCTCAATATGGCCAGGAACTTCCAGAAGATAAGATTTCTGCTACATATCTCTAATTCTAAATGGCTGAATGCTTCCAGAGTTTGGGAGCTACATAAGGACGGGAGATGAGATAAGACGGGATCTGCCAGAGACCGTGACTTGCCAGAGACTGAGACCTGCCAGAGACCGCGACTTGCCAGAAACCAGGACCTACCTGAGACCGTGCCTTTCCAGAGACCAGGAAATACTAGGATACCGTCTCTTGTCACAGACTGGGATCAGCCACAAACAGTGATCTGCCAAACAAATGGTTAGTCACAGGCTCTGGCATACCAGCTTACAAGAACGAGAGCTGATAGAGACCGAGAGCTTCTAGAGGTGAGTTGCTCCCAAAAGCCATGAACTATTCCTGAGTTAGTGCAAATTATATTTTAGAGTCTATCAAGAATCAGTTATTTCAGTACCCGGAGATTTCATTACACAAGTTTATGGGCTGCAACAGAAATCTACCTAATCTTGTGTTGGGCGAATCAAAAGGTCTTGAATACAATTTGGTGATGCGCTTTTGATGAAATACAGAAATTATTAGTAATCAATAGACTTCCCTTGGCGTGTTTGTTAACAATACAGATGTTTCGGATGTATTTTTAGTTGCATTCTCTCACAAAGATGGAAAAAATATACTGTACTACTCAATCTGATTACTCGTATAAAGGCCTATAATCTTCTTTGAAATTTTTAAATTGGTTACATATTATTTGAGTGTATACGTTTTATGTTCAAAAGAAACTTGTAAGATCTGTAACAGCTTCCTATTTATAAAAATATTTTGTTTGCTGTTTCTCAATACCCTCACCCCGCACAACTTGTTTATTTTATTATTAAATCTGAATACACTAAAAATCTCTTATAAAAATAATTTAAATTTTGGTGAATGTCACCCCGGTAAATAAATTTTGTGACCCGGTAAAATTAAACATTACAAAATTAAAGTTATTTAATTTTTTAAAAATTTCAGGTTTGACACCCCACTTAACTTGCTTAGTACGGGAAAAAAGCCACATGGGAATCCTGGCGGAAGTCAAAAATTTTCTGCTATGTTCATTGCTAAGATCCTAACTTAATTTTCAAAAAATCATTAATTTAAAAATCAATGCATTATTATTAGTAATTTTATTGGTGTTGTGTTGTGTAATTTTAATTCTATGACAAAGCCATCCACTACCATGGCTACTGAGGTTTGACGATGGCGTGTAACCTTCGAAACATGTCACCTTAACCATAAAGACCATATGAGTTTGTAATTGAATTAACGGTAGGACATAAACCTTTTATATGATTTTATATATGTTTATTCGTTAAAGTTTAAAAGAGGAATGTTTTGGGGGACTTGAAATCCGAAGAGTGAATTATTTTTATAAGCTGCGAAATTCTATGATTAGAAATTCTAGATATATGGATGAATAGATGTAAGAGTTTTAGTAACAACTTCAACTACTTCAACTACTTTAGGCTCAGGTGGATAAAGACTAATTCCGTAATAATATTATTGAAAGCCACTTTAATGATTATTTATAATCATTGATCCTTTGATAAATTTGTAGTTCTTTTTATTACGACTTTCCTATCAAGTATTCATACTTTGTTCTGAAAATATTTTTGGTCGAAAATGCGAATACTTCCGACAATTGTAATATACTATTCTGTATAAATTTATATCCGATACCGGTAGTGGATAGCTAATAAACTTTAAGCACTCTCCATTGTCTACATTGAGAAAGTACCATATGGTTCCTAATGTTCGCCCGCAATAAAAAGTGTTTCTTTCTTACTTTTTTTGACCATCACTTATACTTGTAGGTATATAATTAGAATTTTCTTTGCAATGTTTACGTGACAGCCAGAATATTAACTGTCACTAGAATATAAAAAAGTGATAAAAGAAAACAAAAATCTGATATACTATATCTTTAAATGCTGGAACTTTGTTATATTGTTACAATGATAAAACATACAGGAATCCTAGAATCCTAGAAGATTTTGTGGGTTTCAAACATGGACCAGTCGGGAGGGAACCTCAGAGGATAAAAGTTCCTTGTGACAAATTCCAAGATTATCAGAGTTAAGGTGACCTACATTAAGCCACACGTCATTCTGAAAGTAAAACACAAAATTAGCAACTATCTTAAATGTTTCTATTTTATTCTTTAAACTGACATATTTTCCTTGACTATTAGATTCAACCGTAACGGCACTACTCCTAATAATTGCACAACATATTGATCAGTGTGTAACCGTATGACGATAACACATGGGGGTGGTGACTTCTGAGGTTGTAGTATTAAATACTCGAATTGCAAAGTTTACTTATAAGTTCAGTTTAATTATGAATACTTACAAGCCACCACTTTTAGATGGTAAAGGAAAAGTATGTAATGCCACGTTGCTACCAATTAGAATATAAGAACTAAAAATGTATATCTGCTAGGTGGGCCTAAAATATCCAATGTTCTTTGGAACTATGCCTACGATGTTTTACTTTATAAAACAATAAGATTCCACTTCCCTTCGCAAATATGTAGACTCACAACCCGGGTGTCGGCGTCTTGGCAACGAGACATTGAAGCTGTAGTCTAAGACTGGTTATTCCTAGAAGAGGAGTAGAAGTTGGGAAAGTGGTAGCCATCTACTCAAACAACACGTGAGATACATCAACTACGTGAGCTACGTGGAACTCGCTTAAAATACAATACAAATTCGCGACGGTATTAGCCATTTTAATGATACAAATTACTTATTATAAAAACGTGTTCGCCATAAGGATAACGCCACAACTTTTATCTATCTCAATGAAGCAATTAAAAGATCTTCAAGGGTACGTTACTTTACTATTTACAACTTTACTTTACGTTACATTCATTTTTATACGTTTGGCATCAAAGGGCTAATTTAATAATACGAAAAGATAAATTTTACTTACGGAAAAAGCGCGCGAGGTCTCATCGGTCACGTAGTTGGGCTGCTGCTACAAAGGGTTAGAAGAAAATAATTCATACGCGTGCCAATTAGGTAGTTACTCCGCCCAATAATTTAGTTTCCGGAACATTGGATGTAAAATAATATTATATTATACTGGCTGACTAGGTTGCGAAATTTACATTATATGAAATTTAATTAACTAATTTACGGTACAAGTGTATTCGATTTAAGCTTCCCAAGTAATTATTTACTTAGTGTAGCTTACGTTCAGCAGAGAGTTAGGATGCTAAATCATGCAGAGGGCAAAGAAACCTGTTAAGTAATTAATGAGCTTTACACAGCTGCGCACAACTCAGTGGCCTAAATATAATATTTTGAGTTAAGATTACTTTTTTGTTAACTACTAGTGTATTCATATTTTACATTATACGAATTCAGTGCCGAGAATTCAGTCCAGGAATTTTATATTTTTATGCACACGAAGGGTAATATCTTAATTAACTTGAATTGATAGGGTCCCAAACCCATTGTGTTTCTTGTACAACTTTATATATTTCTATGTCTTCTAATCCATTAATCTTTGTCCTTTATGCCAATTGTGTAATATTTCCATATTATCTGCGATGCTACTATAAAAATTGTTTTAATTATTTATATTATCAGTAAATTTAAACTGCCTGGAAGATTTATGAAGGGCTGAAATGAGCTTTTTAAAACGGGGTTTAAATGTTCTTCCCGTTTGGCCTATGTAAAATTTTTCACAGTCAGTGCAGTTCAATCTATAATTGCTTGAACTGGAATAAATATCTGGTTTATCAATTGTCAGTTTAATTGGAGAAATTCAAGAATAAATTGGATTGCTCAAGCTGTGAGTACGTAACATAAGATTTATACCAGTAATGCCAGAATCAGATCGTATTAAAAATTATTTTACTATATTATTTTCTTATTGCCAACGTGATTACCCATAAGGCCAATGTAAACATTTTCTTTAATGCTTAGCCAAATCCTTTGCAGTAAAACGCAGTATCATAACAAACTCAATGTACCTCATACTCAGATGTAAATATTTAGGCCAATTTCAAGTTGTAATTTTGTTTTGAAAACAGTTTCCATCCTCTCGAAGGATATGCTTCACTAGTGCTTAGCCAATAAAATATAAGGGTCGAGTAAGAGGATTTTTATGATTATTGGTGAAAGTGCGTTTTATTGTAGGAGGTTATATCGTGGCAATGACTTTGATATGCAGATCTTCATATTCATATACATATGAATACTAAACATTGTTAAGTAAAGAACACCTACATCTAATTACCCTTGGTAAATATTTAATTATTAATCACGTAATAAGTCACACAGTAAACGCTTCATGTAGTTTTAGCATTTGCAGATTAGTAATTAATTATTACAGAACTAAGTTTCTGTTTTCCGGACTCTAACAAATTGGCTTCCAAGTGGAAATACTACTGGGTAGTAGATGCAAATCAAGTAGATATCAGCAATGAAGTGTATGAAGATTATCCTCTGTGAGTAGCATAGCGCTCCACTGGTTTAATGCCAATTTCCTGTCCAATTAAATTATTACTCTACGTTTAACATTTATCTGAACCGTACAGTTCAAGAGATACCATATATTTCAGGTTATCTGAAGATTATTATTAGTTTTTACGTTTTCTTGCTTTATTAATCGAAATTATTCAAATTTTATTATTTACAACGAATGCTAGCCAAAAAACATGTCAAAAATTAGTTTTTTGAATTGCCAAATTGGGGTGTTCACCACCAACACGAATAAACTCATCCTCAAATGATATAGAGACTGCTTTTCGAAATAAATGTACTATAAACAATGTTAGAAATGTTCACCATTAGTTTGTGGAAACCTTCGTTGTGAAAGGGCGTGGCTTGAGGTACATTTCCTTTGTGCTAAGAAACGATAACCTTTTAAAATTTAGTCGTTATTCAACAACTATGATTTAGTTAACAATTACAATTTTAGTAAACAATAATCATAGTTAGTGTAACTGTGATATTAATATTTTTCCACTTTGTTAAAAGTGGAAAAATTTTGTAGATCGTATTCGGTGCTGCTTCTGAAGGGCCTGATCACCAGAGAAATAAGGTAAATCTTGGAAGATGTAATTACTTTCTTTCGTCTCCACCACATAAATGGGCTGTAAATGTATTTTGAAAAGTTGAGTGTGTTGTATTTTATTAAAATGTTAACGTCATGTTAAATTAATATGTTTTCACCAATTTAAATAAATGAGAATATATATAACGAGCTATTGAAGTTTTTAATAGATTTAAAACGTTAATAGGTTCTTAAAATTGAGACTTAAACTCCAATATTCAAATTCACGTCTATGTGAATACCAAAAAGGACATTAATTTTAAACTAAAATATCATCTATAAATTTTATTTCGAAATTTTATCTAAATAAACTGCACTAACTTTAAACGTAGAAAAACTGCTCTGATTTTTTCATCTTTTTAACGGAATTGTAATTCTTCTTACTGTATTGAATTGTCAAGACCATTTGATTCATCGTCTAAGAGATTAAGGTAGTTTTTCGCTTCTTTTAAAACTTAAGGTCATTGAACCCTTCTCAGTTCAAAAGAACCCTTTATATTATACAATATACAATTTTTTAAATAACCGAAAGTTTGTAAACTCGTGGACTTTACTGATTATTGTAGTTACTCAAATATCCATGAACAGAAGTATCTAGGATTCAAGTCTAATTAGTAACTTTTTTTGTACTAAACTGACCTTTTTTCGTGATCTTAATATCTGGAATATCCAGCCAAGGATAACTGTCGCTGGTATCACGTGATCTCTGGGAGCGTTTGTTAAATAGCTTCCGAAATATCGCGTTTTACTACTAATGGAAAGTCACGGTATTTGTGATTTTTCCTCTTAAACATTTAAATTTTTGTTACTTAAGTCTTTGAACGTTTTTAGTTTCTTTCGAAATTACGAGTCAGACTTCTAAAAACTCCTAGATTTTTGAAGATTTCTGTCACTGGGACTTCCCAGACCATAGCCGATTATTGAAATCTCGGCGTCTAAGATAATCTTGAATAAAGGAAGTACCCAAGTATATTAAATCTGTAAATTCTTTAGAGCTCAATGGAATCCAAAAAAGATTCAGTCTCTTGAATTGTCTACCCTCTTGGATTTCCAAGAACTAGAGAGGTGATCCCGACTTTTGAAATATTTTTCCCTTTTAAGAATTCTCTGTTGAATCCATCAGGCTCTGGGAGCTACAGGTATTTAGTTATTAGTGAATCGATATACGATATTATTTTCATTCAACCGATTATGGATCATTAGTTCATTGGAATTAGTGTTCAATAGTTGTAAGAAATAAAGTAGTGTAACAACAAACAACCTTAAACACAAAGACTAAAAAATGTTTACTTGACAACTGCGTTCTCGCGAAGACATTTTAAGGTCCATTGGGGTGGTATACACTTAGGTGGTAAAATGTTTTTTTTTTTTTTTGTGAATAAATGAGTTTGAACTTAAACCTTAATCAAATCTGGTACTCAATTTTCTCATTTCAAGTGGAGGCTTAATGTTACTCTGCTTCAACGTTACTGGAAACCATATAGGCCTACCATTTTTATCTATTACCAAATGGGAACATAAAATTCCACCTTCCTGCTGTCATATATATTCTAACTCTCCAATGTTAAACCATTCTGAGATTTGAGTCAGGTTATAACACTTTGAATCAAGAAAACAAAGGATAGAGTTACATAAGTTATATTAATATTGTGTAGTATAAGGTATATATGGGATTACACGCAACAAATAAGCCGTATTATTATAGCATTTATAATATATATATTACATTACTATATTATGGTTACACTTGAATAATTTATGATCATATAAAGTTATGTGATCTATAAATCTCTGATCCTGATACTGTCTCACTGTTGTATATTTCTGATACAGAATGAAACGAACCGCATAATTCAAATTAACATGTAAAGCTTAGCAAAGTTTGTTGGTTTTTTTCCATATGAACAATTTGATGAAGTAAAATTATTCTTTAGGTCGCATCAATTGGATTATTTAAACGTGACTTTGCTCATTATGAGTTTCAACCATCTATTTTGTTATTCAGTAATCTTCTCAATTACTGAAATAAAATATAACTCTAGAACATATGTAATGTAAAGGGAAACGGTAAAGTCAAAGTTTTCAAGTGTTTACTCCGGATATAGTTACCTTCACTCTGGAGCAAAAAAAAAACAAAACAAGAATAAATCTTTTATCTTAATTTTTAATTTTGTTTAATGATGTTTTTATTTTCGAAAATTAATTTCGAAAGTGTGTCACCATTTTTATTTGTATTCCCTTTATACATATAAATATTTTTATCTAAGGGAGTGGGAGGATTACTATAAAATTTTTACTACGTTAGAGCCTGAACGTGTTAACATGTTGTTGAAATTTTTAAATCTTATAATAACTTTATTCAGGGCATACTAATCTTCGATATAGTTATTACATCACATGGTTCTGTAGTGGTTAAATGTTCCTTGATTAATGAAGTAAATTTCCTCAATTTTTTACAATTTTTCAGTTTCAGATCTGGTTTAGGTTTTAGGAAGTTAATTCCATTACTGACCCCCTGGCAGTTTGAATTAGATGTTATATGAAAGAAAGATGTTATATGTAATGTTTACGTTTATATCTTTACTCAGTGCCTCTTACAGAGTTTCTGAAAGTTGTTTTATAAGCCTTTCCACGTAATTTCATTCCACCCATTTAGAGGGGACATGCAAACTCGAGGCTGGTTAACATAAAACTATTGTCTGCTAACGACACTATTTAGAGGGGCAACCACCCTAACTGAGACTTTACCTGAGATTAAATCACTGTTAATTCTATAGTTACAGTAACCACATTTAATTAAGTTTTCATTGATATTTGATCATATATTAAATTTAACTTTCAAACATTTCAATACTAACAAAAAGAACCTTCTATAATAATTCAAAATTAATATCTTTTCACTACTTGGAATTAGAATTAAAATTCGAATGTATGGCACAGTTGACACACCAAATATTCTACATTTATAAAATGAGATTAGCTTCTGAATGGTAAAAAAGATTCTATACTATTCGATGTCTATTGTCTCGAGAATGTTACGCACGGAATATTTATAACAGTTAGAGAGCTGATCTGTACCACTCGCACATTATTTTACATCCACAAATATTTAGAAACATTTCAGCATATCTCAAAATTTAAAATTATGGGTTGGTTAGAGTTTAGGTTTAAAATCCAAAAATAAATTTAAAAATGTTTCCATTTTTATTTTATTGCTGATTTAATAACAAAGATTGTATTGTTTAAAGTTAATATATAAATATAATATATTAAGACTTTGGTATATAACAACGAGAAGGCAATATATAGTTTTAGACATGGATGACATATAAACCGGCGATTTACAATTTCTCAACTTGGTTCCTACAATTTAGAATTATTGGCAATCAAGTTTATTGTGAATGTTAAATTATATAATTACAAGCAACGTTACTTTATATTGAATACCACCAATAGGCCGCAGAGATAGAGTGCAGACCGGTTTATCCGGTATATACTGTCAATAAAGTATTATTATTATTATGTTATTAAGTACAAGAAGAGATCTTAACGTTTGAGATAAGATAATGTTTTTATACATCATCCGTACATAGTTGAACTTAATTTGTCCTTAAACTTATTGTAGGCGACTTAGAGAAGTCCCTTGACCTCATTGAATACCTTAAAATTGAAGGTGCTGACCAACTTTCTACAGACTGTAACTGTAGCATCTTGCGCACTAATGTTGCAGACTTGCAACCCAGCAGGGATCACTTCTAGCTGGTTTATACCTTCCAGTTGAACCTACCACTTGGCACAGCATAAACCAGTGTGTCACTTAAATCTGGCCAATCATCAGTGCTGTAGTCAATTTCGACATAAGACCGAACTTTCATTATCTCCTCTAATTCCAATTATCATTTAATACACAGAATCTTCCATAATTCCGTATTTAACCCAGTATTCACTCTCAACAGTGGTTACATGTTCATAATACTTTTTCCATTCTGAAATCCTGAAAGAAGTCAGAGCTTCATTCGGTAGTTGCTCTAGTGATGATGACGGATTATTGTTGGATGTATTTCTGAATCGACTATGGTGTTTATATTTTGAACAGATAACTTCAATTGAGTTTAAATCACATATGAATAGGGGAAGACAATACTGTGTGGCTCTTTTCACCTAATATAATATTAATTTTTTAGGGCTTTTTTCGGGGGGCTTCAATCTTTGCATTTTTTAAAACAATGTCACCTTTCTGGTTCGTCGTTCTGCATAGCTTTCACCATGCATCTGTAGCCAGTCAATTGCATATCTCTTTTAGTTTGATTTATTTAGCACTTTGTGACTTGGCACTGTACGATATGAAACATTATCCATGATCAGCAATGTGTTTGGAGTCAAATTTGGAACCACTTTTTGGTGAAGCCATTTTTTTCCTTGAATTGACGATGATAGTCTAAACGCGCTGTGTTAGGCTTACAAATCAGGAGTTCACCAGCAAATATCTAATATTCTAAATATCTAAATATTATAAACCATATACCAACAACTATTAACTGATTTCAGGAGTTCTTATAAAACAAAACACCATCTACTTACTATATTAGTCTGCCAACACCTGCGGAAAGTTAAGATGTCGTCAACCAAAGTTTTATGTAGATAAAACAGTTTAGCTCCACTGTCTCTAATACATTTCATCTGGCGTGGATATTTGTACCTCCAATTTTTAATTTCCTCACGTTCTATCAACATTTTTCCCTTCTGACCAAATTTCCTCCAATTCAATTCCATTTCCTTTAGAATGCATCTTAGTGTCCTATCGCGCTATTTAAACCCTATTTTAACTTCATACTGGTGACAATTTCTAATAAGTTGGAACAACCTTTTTGTTAACCTACAAAACCCTTATCACGTTCCTAAAACAACCCTCTTGTCAAAGTCATCTACAACTGTACACATATATACATTTTTCAAATATATTTACGTAAATTAGAAACATCATTATCATTGGTATTTCCACTTATTTTGGAAACAAGGCTGTGGTGTCTATTTATTATTAAATGGTTACTTAAGCATTATCCAACGTTTAAATTAAAGTAAAAATTAAAATTACTGCAAAGACATTAAAACATTAGTTTGTAGATTCAAAATGAACACGTTATGAGGGAGTTTATTGGCAGTCTTAAAGAAAAAATACACCAAATAAAAAACTTCTTAGCTCTGGAAAAAAGACAAATATTAATTCATCATATATAAATGAGATATAATTTAATGAGTTAATTTCTAGAAAAGCAAGAGTTCGGTTTGGATTTTATTATTTTTGAAACACATTTAGGATACTCTATTAAAATATTTGGTGATAACAAAAAGGAGGCTTCATCAAACTGCACACATACATCAGCATTTGATTCTTGTAGGGATACTATTTACATATACATCTGAAACTTTCGTTAGGCTAAGATGACACACAACATTTATATTTATAATAAATGAGATGACAAGTTTAATATTGTGTATTTTAGCTAGTCCAGTGTTGGTATTTTAATATATGGTATTTTTTTCAATGTTATTGAAATCTGCAGCTATAACTATGATTTTATGTTTTTTCAGCTGTTTTGAAGCGCCTCATTGAGATAGAATAAGAAGTCCAGATTTTTTTATTTTAAGATTTCTATACAAAAAAAAACATTATAAAGACTAATAACTTTCCGTAATAATCTTAGCAACTTTGAATACAAATATTCCTTCGACGTTTTTAATTGATTTATCACCATGTATATTTAGAGCCTGTGTGATGTGACTGGACTCGAGTGTATACTACATGTGTGCTTGACTACCTAGTCGCCCAGGGCAACGATGTGCGTCTTGTCCTGTTGTACACCTACGAGTATTTATAATAGAGTAGCAATTAAATAGCATTGAGTGATTAATATAAATAGCTCTCATTTGATGACTTTACATTCAAGGAACGGTTAAAACAATGGAAAAATATCAAAAATACTGCTTAATTTAATAAGAAATTAAAATATACATTTAGCCCGTCGACACAGTATCGATGTTCGGAACCATTAGTTTATATGTATAATCAATCAAAGCTATACCAAACCTAAAAGACGTCTAATAATTAATGAGTTTTATGGAGAATAATATAGAATACACGTAGGTAAAAATTGATTCAGTTTTACGCTGGAATTAAAAAGAAAAGGTCGTTTGAAATTTATTACTTTTATCACGAGCAAGAATAATTATCCCAGTTTAATATCATGGAAACAATGATTTCCCCCTCGTTTGTTTTAACCCATCCATCACACTGTTTACTGCACAAATCCAGCTCATGAGATATAATGATGTTGTCTCGCATCCGTGGCGTTATTATGATTAATTGGAGGGGCTCTTGACAAATAAAGTATTTAGAACCGATTAACATGATATTTTATATTAAAAAGTAAGCTTAACAAGGTAAATAACTATCACAATAAATTAAGATATCTTTTATTGTGAAGATTAGTACAGATATTTAAATTTCCAGCAAATACTTGAGGCTATATCATTTCGTTGAAACAAGTTGTCTTCGGAAACATTTAAAAGATAATTTTATGACTCCTACAATGTATCTTTTAATAGCGTAGTTGAACGATTAACGGAGAATTTGGATAATATCGTCAATATTTAAGTATTTAAGTACTGTAGTGATATTATTAAATTTATGACTACTACCTACTTATATATTGGTTAGAGTAGCATTCTGTTATATTTGTTAAACAATCTTTATAAACCACAAAAAATCTTAAGTACTTCAATTAAATTTGTTACTTGTGATGAATAAAAAAAAGATTTTATTCTATTTATACTTTCAGGAATATTCATCTAGACCTGTTGAATTAAATTAAACTTCTTCATGCCTTGTTTTTAACATTTTTTATACATTTTTTAAAGTTATTTTAAAAAATTATGATTATTCACTTTTTATACTGATTTCCAACAGTTACTCAGACGGGTAGGAGTTTACTGTTCGAATAATAACTCAGTTTGGATGAGGTTTTTTGGAGCTCTGATTAATTAAACCTCGTTTATCGGATCTCCTTAGGTTTAATTGAGAAATATTCAAGAACTAATCTTCAGTGTACATAAGTATTAATTTGATTATTTCATTATTTTGTGGTGTACTCGTTTTAATCATAGTTAACAAAAAAACAATGTAAGTTTGTTTACTAATCCTTAGACAGATCTTATGCTTTTTCTCGACGTTACCTGTACAAAAAGGTATATTCTCGAGATATCGTGCATAAGTTTGTGCATAACAGCATAAGTTTGTTTTCGAGATGACGTGCAGACTGACAGAAATTAAAGTGTTCCAGCCCATTTCTTTCCTAACGTTCAGCCAATAATTAAGTACTTCTGTAACAATATCGGTTACGTTACTGATGGATAGTAGGGTTTAAAGTGCAGTTACAGTTAAAATAATACCAAGCAAGTATTTTATATTTTATTAATATCATTTAAAATTATTTTATTATTTAATATAAAATTCAAAACATATTTAAATGGCTGAGTTTTGCCATACATAACTCACTTCAGTTCATCACTCGAGATAAAGAACAATTACAGCACTGACAGTATTCATGTAGGAAGTAATTTATTATATGCAATATACGGATAATTTGTTGTCTATGTTATAATGTGTTTATAAAAAAAATTTCTATGATTTATATAAAACGCTTCTGTAAAACGGTTACAAAATTGATTAGGTGGAGAAAAATCCAACTCTTACTAGTCCTGACCTTCCTTTAAGTTACGGTTTTTACATAACATTAGTCTCCTGACACCCACCATTAAGGGGTTTACCATATGAGGAGGTTATAATATACATTCAATATTTATATACTGCTTGATTAAAGTAACGTATTCATTTTAATTTAAGATAAAGATATCTAAATCGAGATATATTTAAAAATTATTGACGCGGGCAAATTAGTAAAAACCACTGTCTGTATAGACTCGCTACGAAAATTTTAATTTGTATATTATAAACTTAGCTTGCCTCAACTATTAACTTCAGAATCGTAGTTTGTTAATAGACGTGGAAAAACTGAGTGGTAACATGTATACCACTCCTGTACACGAGTGGGGTTTAGTGAAGTGCAAGACACTTGCTACAGGACACTTCTCTGCCACTAAGTGCTGTTCTATTTTTATAGCAAACGTCGTATACGGCGTACCTTACTACTGTTATAACTGCACGTTTTAAAGCTAATGTCATAAACATTTGCGTGTTATCAAACAATTTTACAAGTTTATTGTTGAGGAGCATTATTTATTTACAACAAACTTGTTATATTAGTTATGAATTAAAAATATAGATTATACATGAGATGTAAACATTTTAAATGTAGGATTACGTTAAAAATCATTCACCGTTTTAAATTTTTCTTATCTTTGATAAATATTGTATGTAAAAATTATGCATCTAAAATGTAAAGTGTAAGTATTGAATTGCTGATTAAAACAGCGATAAGGGAACAGACAGTAGTATTTTTCACATTATTATTTATTTTGTTATAATTAATATATCTTTACACATACATACTTCTCTTACTTAACAATGTCCCACCTCTGTTTCTTAAGTTCTTAAAAACAATATATTTGATTTAAAAAAAACTGTAATGTCTTAATTAGTTTTAGTCAAGTTAAAAATGTTCACCCTATTATTTATCGCATATGTTTTCCCATAAACCTATTTCTGTTATACCTATTTGATTTCGTTTGAATATATGATTGTTAACTTAGCTTAAAAGAAAAGTTCATTTATATTAGTCACAATTAATGTATGTTTCTATTGGTATGTAAGTCATAAACTAGTGCACATATATTGCATGTAATACAACATAGGAAATGTCTTTAAAAAATGTTATCGTTCAAAGGACAATATAAATGTACTTAGTGTAACTAAATTAAAAGTAACTGTTTATGCATTTAAACTTGTAATTTACACAACAGTGTATTTATGTAACTTAGATGAAACTTTTTGAAATTGTAAACTTTTTCGTAACTTGTACAATAGTATTAAGATAGAAATAACCTAGCTAATGGTAGGTTTTGTGACGTAAAAAAGTTAATTTATGATACTTTATCATACATTCGTATGCACCAACCCACTGAAGAATAAATTTAAATTTAAGTATATTAAAACTAATTAAAACATTATGTAAAATGAGTAATGGATGTACATATAACGTAACGGACAACATAATTAGATTGAGAGCTGAGATATCTGCAGCACACAGATCGATCCCTCCCTTTGGTAAACAAACCAAATATATGATCCTCTTGTCTTGTCCCTCTGTGTTATACCTTTAGTTGACAGAAAACAAACATCTTTAACATATGATGTCAACACCATTTTAAGTGCTAATTGTTTGTAAATACACAGCATACAGAGTATTTAATAAATGCAATTTTATAGTTTAGCCGAAGGACTTTTGTTGACATAAAATATTTTGTGTTTTTTAGCCATGCAAAGAGGAACTTAGTATGAAACATATCAAGATACTGATTCTTCATTATCAGCCAACTTCTAAGTATGTTGAAGAATGTATATAATAATATTATCCATATAGAGTAATATGTTTACGATTTGTTTAAAAAGGCCAACGCTGCTATTGTACATGGAGATGCAAATTTAAATGAAGAAAACGTAAAAGTAAAATGCCATCGTTAATGTAATTATTGTGTGTAACTTAATTTGTAGGAGGAAACATTCAAACTTTTACGTTGTTGATGTGGTTTTTTTTATCCAAGACACTCGACACTCGACATGATTAAGGTAAGGCCAAGCTTAATCTCAATATTTCTCAATATACACAATATACATTTTCATGATTTCTTGTTTACTTGTTGAGCAATAGGAATTAGTAATAGTGGATTACTTTCAAATAAAACACATAAAAATAAAATAAAATAAAATTGAATTAATTCTTATTTATTAATATAGTAAATTTCGTTTAATAAATCTGAAATGTTAACATGCACATCACATTGGACTAACATACGACTTACTCACATTTATATATTCATACCTCAGTCTTGTACAGCGGGCAGTTCAACAAACATCAGATGCATTAATTTGTATTAAAACGATTTTAATGCGTTTTTAATTTTTACTTATTAAAGTTACTCCAGTATTAAAAATGTATCAGGTTTCTTACAAAATGGTAGATAAAAACTTGTAAACGACAAATACACAAGTTCAAATTACTAGTTATTTGAATTTAACTAACACTAACACTGATAATTTTAGTTAAAATTATAAAAAAAATAAATAATTAAATAGGGATAATACGCCTCCATACATCCACTTGTTACAGATCGCCATGTATCTTTTCACTTGTGAGTAATACAGGACATTGTTTGTGTACAGGGCATCGTAATGTTTGCCCAACGGCTAAAGCCTGACTATCACTAGTAACACTGAGCTATGCCTGACTAAGAGCTAAATACTTACTTAGCTAAAAGCTAAGACTAAATACAGTTATTAAAAATACTTTTTTTCCTAAATCATTACATAATTTAAACATTACAACGCATATCAGTTTCTGTATGATTTGAAATTGTATTAAAATTGTGATCTTGTGATAAAAAAACACTAGACTGATGTATTCTTAAATGTTTATACATCCTTCACAAATTTTTCTACCACTAATGTTTACTAGGTCATGCCAGTTTATACACAGATGCATACGGGAACTAACATGTATACAAGGAGGTACAGTTTTCGTCGTACAGTGTTCCCACAATTACCTGCAGGCTGCATATCATTAATACATGTTCAGCTGTGTGGGAACTACGTACCTGTAAGTGGCAGTTTAAAGTAAAACAAGGTTTTATTTGTTCCACAACATTGAGTAATGTTCTTAATTGAGATCAAACCGTTTACCAATTTTGTACAAAGCTGCAAGTTTAAATTTACGTATTAGCTGAAATGTATTAGGCTCTAAATAAAGTAAAGCGTTGTTTGTGTATTTAAATACAGTTTAGGCAGACTATTAGTTGTCGACACATGATGTGGAGTATCTGTGAGCAGAAATTTATTGTATTCTTAAAAAATCCATAGTATTGTTTGTATATCTGGGAATTGTGTACTGTTTATACACAGTTTATATAGCTTGTCTACCTCTTTGTGTGTACACATACAGTACCGGCGGGTTGCTTTATAGCCGCTGTAGAGATAACTTTACTCTAACAATACAAGTCCTTGTTTATTTCTGCTGCAACGTGAAGCGTTTAACTACTCTCACAATCTGTAAACTATTAAAAGATAGGAGCACGCCGCACCTCCTTTTATTCTTGAGGATATCCTACAGGATACAGTCATACAGAAAATATATGTTTACCTACCTCTGGCAGACAAGACAGAGTTTGTGTCAGGCTACTGACTGGTAGGCTTCATTGGCTCTTAAGCAACTTCCATTGTTGATGGTCATGCCAACAATTTCCTCGATCGAGGAATATGCAAAACTATTCAAGCGACAGTGAGGGCTCTATCCGGATATATCTTGTAGGTGTGAATTGAATTTTATAAAACCTCTTTACCGACAAAATATCAACATCATTTGAGAAAGAAATTTGTGTGTGATGAGGTTGATCTTTTAAAGCATCAATTATCGTACCCCTCAACCACCGCTTGACCTCTCCACGTTGCATCATGGCCAAGATCAACACGGAGAAAGAAATACCCAGTAAATAGTAAACTAGTTAACACATTATTCTGAGGTGAATAACCAGTATTTGATAACATGTAAGACAGTTGGAAAACACTCTGTAACCACAAAATCGTACTAACTTTACTATTACGAAAAGTAGGCATTTAAAAAATAATGCAAACTCCCCAAAGCACAAAAAATTCTTAGAAGTTTCTTTTTTTAGAATATTGCAAGGGCTTACAAAGCTTATTTACAATAGAAAATAACTCAGTTACAATCCAAACATTTTCAAATGAAGGAGAGCCTGACATAAGTTTGTAAAAAATTTATTGTTTAATTTCATTATTTTTCTTTGTTGTTTTTTGAATATCCTCATTTGTAATATTTATATAATTCAGTTTACTAACAGACCCAAATAAATTTTACAACTTCTATTGCACAATGTTGGTTTGTCCAATTTTTATTCTTATACTAATATATGAATGATTTAATCCTATTATAAGTTAATAAATGTAAATTGGTTTTTGACCGTTGGAAGGAAATAAATAAATAAATATAACTTCCGAATTTTTAAAAAATTTTATGTTGACTATACTGATATTTCCTTCCTTAGGCAGTGCATTAAAAAAAGCCTCTCTACAGAGATTTGAATGATTCTTTCAATAATTTTCTATGGTCACAGATACCACAATGAGTTTTTTTTGTACTTGAAATACTCAAAATATGATTTTAGGATTCTGTATTAAATTAAAAACTCTGGTTACTTAGGTAGAGTTAAGGTTTTTCGAGAACTTTTTTTTGTGGCTTGTGCAAACTGTATACTTAGGCTAAAGGCACTTCAACAGCAAATTAAAGCACATACAAAGCTGTGGATGTGACCAGAAAAGCCTGAGTAGCAGCAAGAACTAAAAAGAGGAAACTGAGTGACATGGAAGAATAACGTATCTATATGACTTGGAAATGGTGCTGTTATCTGAATAAAGATAATATGTTTTCTTTTTACAAAAAAGCCAAAACTGTTTTAAAAATATTAGTAAGTTTTTAAATGGGTTTATATTTTTTTTACAATATCATAAATGTATATAAACGTAATTTAACGTAAAATTTTGTTTGGAAATCATAAAAATTTGTAAAAAGTTTGGTTTTAATTTACTATAATAGTTTGATATAAACTGTAACAAAAATGACAAATAATAGTACATTTATCGTGACGACAGAATCCCCGTAAATAGTTATTAAATTAGTATAAATGCATATAGAGTTAACAACAGCTAGTAAAAACTCGTTGAAAATAACAGTAATAGTAATCGATAGCATAAAAATGTCTGACCATGAACCTATTCAGCTTGTGTTAAATGCAAAAACCGATTTATGTTAATAACCATGACAGTTCATATGTTCAGTAATTATTATAAACGTAAGTGTATCTATTTTTATAACTTACATGTCAAAACAGCTGATGCTTTTCAACTGACAGAATGTAGGATGGCAAGCATATTCTTTAAAGTGGTTGTGCCCAATTATGTGTTAACAGATTTGGATGGATTTTGTTCAAAACAGGACCGTTTGCATTCTAATGAAAATTTAAAATGATTACTATCTCGTAAATGTGTATAAAATACTGGTTTTATGTTATTGGCTGAACAGTTTTTCAATAGGCGCTATTTTGTTAATTTTTAGCAGATCGCCTCATTATTTTTTTAAATTTTCCTCTTATTTATCTAAATCATTATAAGGATTTTTATCCATAGCTTTAATATATCTAAAGATTTTTTAATTATTATAAAATGCTGGCTGGTGATTATACCATTAATTTGTTTACATATGTTTAAAGGAGATTTTTTGTTTGAACTGATAAGTATTACAGAGGTTTTATCACACCTTTTTTTAGAACATAATGTATATAAATTTTTATATTTACTGATTCTGAATCCTGAGAGAATCCGGGGACAAGATTTATATTAAAACTGTCTAACACTAAGACACTGTAAATAAATATTTAAAAATGTATTATAACACAAATATTTAGATAAAATTTAAAAGTAATAAAAGGCATTAAAACATTAAGAAGATTTATTAATATGATATAAAGTAGAGATTTATGATGGTAGATGTTTTCATCTTGATGTCTTGTGTTCTTGTTAGGGTATAATGTATATGTTGACATGCAGATACAACCTACAAATATTCGTTAAAATGTCCTCTTGGAATGATAGTGTCACTAGAGAAGTTATATAAGGGTAAAACAATCTGGTAAAATGTTTTACTTGTGCTGACTTCTACAGCAAACGTTTATGTAGGTTTAAGTTTCAAGCCTTACACAAATTAATCCTATCAAGTTTATGGTAATTCCAGTGTAAGCTGATTACGCTGTCAGTAATGCTCTAACTAGGCCACGAATCTGGATTTGAAAACATTGACGCGTTTGGTACTGCACTTAAAATTTAGTAACATCATATAAATAGAGTCAATTACTGAATATTAGCCTTAATATGGACCACACCTTTTCTTTTCGTTCCAGACAATGTATGTCCCCTTTCTACACTCCCACAAGCTCTAGACAGTTTGATGCAGATTACTAATGGTATCTTAGTTATTAATTTCCTGCAGGTGGTCAATATTCAATCAAAGTCAATACAATCATGAGCCTCAGCACACCTATACTATTGCTATATACTAAAGTGCAATAAACAAGAAAATATAATTTTCTATATTTACATACTTGAACTGACTAAAAATGTAATCAGGTCCTACAGATTTTTTCGGTTTTTCGGTGTTGTTGTTTAGTGTAGCTGAAAAAGAAATGGCAACCCTATCAATCGTATAATTCTTTAACATAAAATCGTGCTTTTAATCAATAATGAACTATCGAGATTTTCCACAAAACTCGCAAGTATTTATTTACAAAATACTGTTATATTTTCTAAAAAATATGTAAATCTCCTCAACCTTTTACAACTAACTTCTGGATTTCTAGGAATGTCATTTGGAAGGACATTACATTTTATTAATTACAAAGCAGTCATAAATGTGTCATAAGAACAGCTTCGAATGAACTAGTTTATCTTAGTTGTGTAATATCTCAAGTATTTCTGTCAGTCTTACTCATCTAGGCAGCTATTGAGACGAGATTTTTAACATTATAATGTAATTTTATAGTCATTGAAATTGGGCATAAGATAATATCAAAAAAAACTATCAATAATATTATAGTTATTATAATATTAATTTGACTTGAGAAACTGATTTTGAAAGTTCGATTTGGTTTTAATAGCACATGCCATTTGAATAAATTGGTCTAATAGCTTTTATTTATAATACAGCAATCTTCTACCTTGTATTTATATAATTTTTAATATTCCAAATAACAATGTCAAAACAACTTATTTCTAATTGTTTATCGAAAGTTTAATTAAATTAGCCTGTGTTTTAAATCTGATTGATTTGTATTATTATTTGTTTAATAATCTTCTTAACTATTATACTATTGAGACAATTTTAAGCTTGATTTGCATTTTTAATTGGAATAAAGTATATTTAAATGTTCTTTACTCTATGTAACAAACGTAACACAGTACACATTATTAAAAACTAATAAATGCCGTTTAGATACGCATACACAACGCTACTGTTATAATGAGACAACAATTCACTCTGAGGTATTGTGTAAGTGTGGTTCGTCATTGTTGTGAACGCGGTGAAGCGCCATTAGGGAAACAATATCAAACTGCGCTTGAATTAAATTAGGGTAACGAGCTAACTATAAACATTGTACTACTCATAACATTATGATAAGTGGAATTTCTTTAGTCATTGTTTCTTGCGTGGTTGGTGTGACTTAGATGAAGGTTTCTGGTCTTTGATGGGGTTCTCAAGTCAACTTCAGCTAGGACATCAGAGCATAGTACTTTGCCATTGATGACCTTCAGAAAAGAAATACGTCATCTGGGGTGGAAGATTCAGTTCTCTGGTTAAGCACCTAACAGAAACCTCCGGGTAGCTGTTGCCGGGCCGGACTCTGACTAGGTGAACAAAGTGACACTGCTGGGTTTTTTATATCTCTCTATGGCACCAACTGTGTAGGGGGACCACACTTGAATGATACACTACCCAAGCTGCATTACTAGGGCACAATAAAGGGAACGAAAGGTAGATGGACTATCGATACCCTTAGAGAACACCGATAAGTGACCGAGCATCTTGTTAAGTCGACTGCAGATGAAGATGTGTCTAGAAAACCCAAGATCACAATGAAAGTAAACACCCAAATCATTTACGCTCTATGATGTTGGAATGTGGATACCAAAGATTTTATACGTGTAAATTGCTGCGAATTTGTTTCTGGGAAATTTATCAACAGAACACTTTATGGGGTTGATAGATATGTTAATATTGCTACACTACTCCTCTATCACAGGCGGGCTGTCCTGGATCCCCTGAGAATCCTCTGGATTAGAAATCAACAAGAAGATCTTCAGGTCGTCGGAAATCTGCATAGCATTGGAGCCAACATTTTCCTAATAAGGAGCACTGTGGCACCGAAGTAGATAGAGTGAAACCAAGCGACGTGCAGGTGCCAGTTTTGACTGTAAGAAAGCGATCACTTAGATAGTCCTGATATCCAGGATGACAGGGGACCATCAAACTACATGACATTTCAACTTTGAAATGACGATTGAGTGTTCGACTTTATCGAACACTTTCCCCATGCCAATTAAATCACATCCACTTCTTTGATGCTAAGAGCAGGAGGTTGAAAACCATGGACTAGCCCCGTACAAATCAGTTTTAGGATGGATGAACTATTTTGAGACATGTGGTTTAACTTGATCTAGCACAAATCTTTAAAATGATTTTCCTATTGAGGGAAGCATAGTAATAGGGCAGTAATTCCTAAAGCATTAAGCATCCCCGGCCTTTTGCAGAGGAATAATATAAGCCACTCTTGCAATCTTGGGGAACTTCAATTTTCCAGAGAGCTATTAAAGGTTCAGCAAAGTTGACTCGGCAGTGGCGAAGTAAAAAGGCTGGAATATGCAACGGAGCCTAATCCCACGAGCTCTGTCAGTAAGTATTTCATTTTGCTTCTTAGAATAGCTACTAATCTGAGAATCTAAGTACCTAAAATAAAATTTAATATATTTTTAAGGATAATAAGGTTAATTTCATAACTTTTAATTTAATTTACTGTTGCAATGATTTTCATATAAATGATGATATTTATGCTAGCTTAACCCTTCTTGCTAAGCCAGTTTTTTTATATTTAATATAAAATTAATATCTTGGATTAAAGTTAATTAGCCAGGGTTACTTTAAGGCGGGTTTAAAGCGACAAATGTTGTCAGCCCATACAGTTCATGGTCTCTCCGTGGGGCAGCTAAGTCGTAGGAACTATGTGGGACTTGATTCCCTACGGGTAACGGCGTCTCTTCGTGGTGATAAGAGATCGTGGGTCATTTTGTAGGCACTACTTAGGACTAGGTTATCTAAGGGTACCGGCGATTCTTCCTAGTAACCATTTACCAGGTCACTACCATTTATAGCCTCCTTGAAAGTAAGGTCAGAGTGATGAAACAACCATGCCTCAGACTCCTCAGATATCATTGTTTGTCTTGTTTGTCTTGATGTACTTTTAAAGTAGCTACCTCCTCGTGTTGTCTCAGACAATTTACAACCTTTCTGATGATATTCTATCATATACACGAGATGATACTATCTTATTGTTAATCGGAAAACGCAAGGCAGCTAAAACTTGTTACTTACCAGGCATTCTCAAAGTAAGGGTCGTTGGCCACTGAAAAATTAAACTTATAAGAAACACATTTTCTTGGCACATTTAGTTTAAATGCAAACCTTCTTCACTTCTCTACATAATTAAGTTTCACTTGTAAGCAACTTTCGTACTGCTACATCAGTTTTTCAGTTCCTTTTTGGTTAGAAAATGTTGCCTACTGAGCCACAGGGTTTGGCTATATCACTACAATTTAGATATTAATTGCCTAATTACGAATGAGAGTTACACAACCGAACCATATAAATCTTGAGTCTCTTTGATATGCGAATCTCTTTGACACTCTCGGTCTTGTTATCCGTCACAGAGATTCGTAACAAGCAATAATTGCACGTTAGCGTTTATCGGAAAACTCTTGTTGCTCATACGGTATTCCAGGAACCGCTTTTATCATTTAATAATTATCCCTCTAATAATGTCTCCAGACTCATGATGGATTTGAAATAAATTATGCGCATGCAGACATTTACGTAAACAGAGATATAAAGAAAGAGATTTAGTAGTTTAACGAGATAATTATGGAAATATTAAGGTATTTTCACACGAGGAGCCAACTGCTTTCATATAGGAGAATGTTTCTTCAAATAACGGGTATCCAGTAAAAGCATCATTGGAAGTTTTTTTGTTCCTATTCGAGTGACCCTTCAATGAGAAATTGTAATGGAAATAATTTGAGTGAGTGAATGATATATGTGATGGAGTGGACGATATCTGTAATAATTAATATAATTTAGTGAAGGAACTCATATAATACACAGGTTTAGAGCTTAGTTGAGTGGGTTGAACTAACTTACGGCAACAAAGAACATGCATAGAATCAAATCATAACAGGAAATAATATGAAACATTAATCATTAAAAATAGAAAAATACAATTTTATAAACAACGATTTTAAAAACGTATATTAAATGAAGGAACTAAACACAAAAGCATTATTTTAATTTTACAAACATTGAAAGGCCCCCGAAGTAAATACCACATAATTATTAAAGGTGGCGCTAGTTTTTTAATACATTAAAAAGTAATTAAGTGATACTAAAAGATATGATGAGAAGATAGAACGGTTATTTAAAAGGATTTTGCTTTCTTAGAATATAGTCTTATGAATGAAAATGATGTCACTGATAAGGTAAAGTTTTAAAACCTTTCGTTTCTTATAAACATCACACATCATATTTATACGGACTGCGATAAGGATAAAATATTTATAATATACAGGGTGTAACTGAAATACACCGACAAACTTCAGGAGGATGTTCCTGAGGTCCAAACGAACCAAAAAGTTCCTATAAATGTATGTCCTAAAATGCGTCGTTTTCCGTCTGTCCGTCTGTTTGTGTTTATTACATTAAATTTTTTTTTCTAAACAACCATTAAAGGTACAAAGTTAAACTTTTCAACATATGCTAATCTAGTAAAGATTGTCAATTTTTAAAAAAATTGAAAATTTTTACTCAACAAAATTAAAAATTGCGGCTAGTTAAAATCTTTGATGGTGAATTTCTCAAAAACTACTTCCTGTATAAAAAATTTACTAGAATATAAAAAAATATAAATTTATTTATAAAACGAACGGTACCTCATTTTTTGAAATCGCTCAATAAATAAAAAAGTTATGGCATTTTTCTTAACCTAGTAACATATCACATTTACAAGTTTTTTTTCTTGTTTCAAAAAAACTACAGTAGCCTACAATTGTTTTAGAACATTCAACAAAAATATCTCACATAAAACAAAAGAGTTTTAAGCTGTCATTATTAAGAAATACGGAATAACTTAACAGAGCAACATTTATTTCAAAATATTAGGGATCACTTTACAACAAATGTTCAATATGCCTTCCATTTGATGCGATGCATGCATTAAACACGTCTGGTCATTGATTGCCGAGTTCTTTCAAGTATTCCTGGTGTATTCCTTACAGTGTTACAGGCTGCAGTGATACGCTGTAAAAGGTCATCCCTGGTATTAACTGGTCTTTCATAAACTAGAGTTTTCAAATGGCCCCAAAGGAAGAAATCGATTGAATTTAGATCTGGCGACCGAGGCGGCCATGATACAGGTCCCCCTCTGCCTATCCATCTTTCCCCATAAGTTTGGTCCAGAAATTGCCTGACATCTAGTCTGAAATGCGCGGGAGCTCCATCATGCATGAACCAACAGTGCTCTCTCACACCCAAGGGAACATCATCTAAAATTTCAGGCAATTCGTGTTGTAAGAAATGTCTGTAGTTTTCACCATTTAGTATGTCAGGTAATACAAAAGGACCTAATACATAGTCTCCAATGATGCCTGCCCAAACATTTATTTTAAACTGCTGTTGATGTCTCCCTTCATGAATGGCTTGTGGGTTTTTCATCAGCCCATTGATGCATATTGTGGTAGTTGGTTATTCCATCTCGATTAAAACAAGCTTCATCTGTATACACAACTAATGATGTAAAACCAGGGTTGTTAGCTTGCTGATAAAACCATTGGCAAAACTGTAAACGTAATGGAAAGTCAGCTGGACCAAGGGCTTGTACACGCTGATAATGGTACGGATATAACAGCTGCTCATGTAGAACTCGTCATACTTTCATGTGGTCTACGTTGAGTATTGCTCCTAACTGCCTAGTACTTACGCCTGGATCTTCCTCTACTCGCTGTAAGATGTTTTCTTCCAAATCAGGAGCTCTACGCTAATAATAATAATAATAATAATAATAATGTTGTCTTTATTTTCATCAAGCGTTTCTCAGTTACATACAGAACAACTGCTTTTCAGAACAACTATCGTCAAATACAACATATACATGAAAATTAAATAGGAGTAAATAAATAAAATCTATACATTAAGCAAATTCTGCCTCATCTTATTCTTAAATGTAGCTATTGAACATTGTTTCACGTTTGGTGGGAGATCGTTGTACAATTTCGGGCCGAAATAAGAGAAGAAGCTCCTTCTTCCCAACTCCAGCCTAACTTTTGGGAAAGTGAAGAAGATTCCCATGGCGGGTTCTGCGCTGAGAGACCTCATCCCGAAATGAGAGCTTCTCACTAAGGTACTGAGGCTCCTGATTAACAAGAGCCTTGTGGACCATGCAACACGTCATGACCCTGCAGACGGTCTCTACCGACATCATCCCAGCGGCATCTCTGTAAGGAGAGACATGCTCAAATCGTTTCAAATTAAAAATGAAACGGATAGCAGAGTTTTGCAACTTTTGAATGCGATGCATGTCTTCTCCAGAAATGCTATTCCCGTAGGCTGGGAAACAGTAGGCGAAAACGGACAGGACTAGTGACTGCATGATACGTAGCTTCGCAGACTCAGGTAAAATATCTCTAAATCTGTAGAGTCCCCTCAGTCTACCGAGTGCTCGTTGACAGGCATGCGTGACATGGTCAGAGAACGTGAGGCCACTGTCTAGCACAACGCCAAGAGTTCTCGCCCTATCAAATACAGCCAAACTCTGACCATCGAGCCTCACCATCACTCCTCTTTCACTGAGGGACTGCACAATGTTGTGTGGCGCCGTATGCAACACAGTGCACTTGCCTATGTTTAGTTTCAGCCCATTCGCCATTGACCACCCCAATATTTTTTCAAGGTCGACATTGATCATATCAATGGCTGACACCATCTGCGATGGCTCATAAGACAAGTGCAGCTGCGAGTCGTCAGCATACAAATGAACTGTGCAATTTTGCACACAGCTTGGCATATCGGCTGTGTACATATTGAACAGAATAGGCCCTAGGCAACTACCTTGAGGAATGCCTCGATACTTCACAAGCGGGGTTGATGTTTCACTCCCTAAACGCGTCACCTGCAGCCTGGAGTCTAAGTATGACCTTATCCAATTGACTACGCTCAAGTCAAAGCCATAATAGCTCATCTTCGCTAAAAGCATCTCATGGTCCATTGAATCAAAGGCCTTAGAATAATCCAACATAACAATGGAGTTATATTTACCCCTGTCTTTGGCGTCAATCATATCACTGAAAAGATTTGTCAGGGCTGTACATGTACTATGATTGCGCCTGAAGCCCGATTGCAGCTTCGGTAAAATATCCGATGTTTTCATAAAACTGTCTATTTGTCTAATGGCAATCTTTTCCAGTATCTTAGACATGGCTGGGAGTATTGAAATTGGCCTAAGCTGGTCTACCTGATTGGCAGCTTGCCCTTTCGGTATTGGCCGAACAATACTTGTTTTCCATGACTTTGGAAACACGCTGCCAACCAGGGAAACGTTTTACCAGGTGTGTAATGGTTTTGACTGCGTAGGGGCTCACTGACTTGATCATGTCAATCGAAATTTCATCGCTGCCCACAGCTTTAGATTTTATTTCATTCATTGCCGAAATAACGTCTCTTTTACTGACAGCGTAAAACTTAAATTTATCTCTAATTTCTTCTCGGCCATTGGTTGCAAAAAATTCCCATACGCTTTTATCAATCTTCGGGCCAGCTCCCATGTTTATAAAGTATTCATTGATCTCATGCGCTTTAAGTTCTGGTGGAATGTTCGAGCAATCCCTTGTTTGTACAATATCATTTTTCTTAAGGCATGTCCAGAACTCCTTTGGATTTTTTGAAGAGGATAGCTTTTCAGAAAAAAAATCTCTTTTTTTGCAATTCTGATCATATTATTAAGTCGGTTTCTTATTTCTTTGTACCTCTCTGTCGCTGTCTGTGTACACCTCGGTCTGCAGTAGAAGGTAACAAAGTGCCAGTCTCATGAAGTCGGTTGAAAACAGCAGCAAATGTTAAATGAGTAGGTTGTTGTCGATTTGGAAATGATTCGTAATACAGGCGGGATGCTAGGCGACTATTACCGTTAGCTTTTCCATACATAAATATCATGTCAGCTTGATGGCTAAATGGGTAACCTGCCATCTTCAATAGAATAAGAGCACTATCGACTAATAATGTTTCTACAAGTGAAAGTAACAGATCATATCTTTTCAAAAATAAACAAGGAAATGACTTACTTATCTGAATTCATTGTTGTTCTAATCAGCTGTGTCTCAACATGAAAACATATTCAGCTGTTTAAACCATGAAAGTTGAGTCATGTAGATTGCTTGTTACAATGTCGTTTTTAAAATTTAATACTAATTATCAAGTTTAAAGTTTTTTAACCCAAAATATCGTTTTATTTTTATACTGCCTAAATACTTACATTAACTTTTGAAACAAGAAAAAAAACTTGTAAATGTGATATGTTACTAGGTTAAGAAAAATGCCATAACTTTTTTTATTTCTTGAGCGATTTCAAAAAATGAGGTACCGTTCGTTTCATAAGTTTATATTTTTTTTTATTCTAGTAAATTTTTTATACAGGAAGTAGTTTTTGAGAAATTCACCATCAAAGATTTTAACTAACCGCCATTTTGAATTTTGTTGAGTAAAAATTTTCAATTTTTTTTAAAATTGACAATCTTTACTAGATTAGCATATGTTGAAAAGTTTAACTTTGTACCTTTAATGGTTGTTTAGAAAAAAATTTAATGTAATAAACACAAATAGACGGACAGACGGAAAACGATGCATTTTAGGACATACATTTATAGGAACTTTTTGGTTGGTTTTGACCTCAGGAACAACCTCCTGAAGTTTGTCGGTGTATTTCAGTTACACCCTGTATAACAATAGAATATTTGTTTAATAAATGCGTTTCCTTAAAATTTGTAGTACAATAAAATAAATGTGATATTGGTTTTCAGTAACTTTTAAAATGTCAAATTAAAATTACATTTACTTTTTATTTTCTTAATTTTAGTACAAGTATTGAAATCAGTTTTTATGTATTTTTTATTTGTTTAAAAGTGTATTATGAATTAACTAATTGCACAGTAAATGTTAGGTGTGGTAGAAAAGAATGTTTTAACATGTATGTAAAGTGAAGTAAAGTAAAGATATAGCGTTTTTACCAGGCGAAGTTAGGGTTAAGATGCCCTCTCTAATACTTAACCTGAGGAACAACAGCTTAAAAGGTTCCGAACCACCATAACTTTTATGTCCATCACAATTCCTTAACTTCTATTATTAAAATACATTTTGGAAAATATAATTAAATATCCTTTTACTTTTAACCTTTCTACAAAAGAACTCAAAACGTACACACAGTAACAAACATACTACACTTTTAATAAGATTATACTCTAAGATATAACATGTTATCGGAGGTTTTATAAAATTTTTCGCAGGTTTTAGGAGATAACAGGTTACCACACAAAACTCCGGCAATACTTCAATGTAATACCAGCTGGACCAAGAGCTCCACACTGTCCCGTAAAGTTCGAAAACCTTGAAGCAGTTTGGACCGTTTCCAACACAACCAGAAGCTTCGCTTATTTCGTACAATACTACTGTTATATCCATACCTTTCTTATTATTCCCTATGAAAAAAACCTTTTCATATTATAATTTTAAGAACGTCGCAGCTTTTATTTCTACTTTTAAAATATTTAAATGTAAGCAATCTAATTAAATGTAAAAACTGATCATTTGCATTAGTCAAACGAACACTTTACAAAGTAACAATCGATTCGTTTGCACCATCTTGAAATTTAATGTGAACGAATTTGTAAAGCACCTTTGAACTGACCTTACATTTGCAAACTAATATTAAAAACCTGAAACGAATAAATTATATTTTCCATTAATTTTTAAACACGAAAAACCAGTGATTTAGAAAAAATGCTATTTTATATAGAGTTTACTATTAGCTAAATCCCTATATTTGACCTAGTAATATAATCGGAAGGATTAAACATTAATAAATTTTAGGATAAGTGGCTAACGTGCTTAGTATATGACGCTTCGTAATCCTCTTATATAATCGCTGTGAACTATTCTTCCGCAGGAAAAATTTACATCACTAGATCCAATTCAAATTTTATTTCTAGATTTAAGATTGTTTATGGCCTTGTGTAAGTTTTAATAATGAGCACGAACTACTGATATTTTAAAAGAAAGTTACATGTTGACAATGATGTAATCCAACCCCATGAATATTTATGAAGCGTGTAAAGCCAGCGATGTTTCAAATCGGTTTGAGTTTTGATATTACTTAAAGTAACTATGGGTATCTTACTGCAGTAAAGAAATGTTCTCTATAAAACGATAATGGATTTTACTATTTAAAGTTTTACAGAAATATAATTTACCAATCATCAGCATAGGCTATATATAATTATATTTTACCTTTGTAACAACAATATTTAACTAGAACTCTAAAACTGTTGGTATTGTTTTTTTCAAAGCGCAACACAGTGTATGTTAGACTTTAATATATATTAATTTATATAATGCAGAAAAATAAGTAGTATGTATTAAAAATTTAATTGATACCGTAGGATATAGTTTTCGGGTCAATATGCCGAGTGTTAAATGTATTGTATGTTGTACCTAAGTTGAGCTGTTACGGAATTAGTTTTACTGAGCTTGGGATAGTAATAGGCATACGGAGTCAGCACTCTACAGGCAAGATCAGATGATTCTTGTTGATGATTGTGGTTAGGCGAGATTATAAACAGGTACAAATTTGGAATTTCTCAAAAATAAACACTGAGGGTTTGTTAACTACTAAAGGAAAGTTTCCAAAATGTATTGTGCCACAGATGTTATTGTTCCATGAGTTTACTAACCAACAAAATACAAGCCAACCAATGAAATGGCTCTCAACATGCGTGGTCTTGAAATTTTTAAGGACATCAAGATTGATTTACTTGTCATGTAGTGTTTGATATTATTTGTGCACCAATTTCAAAAATTCCACTGTATGTCATGACACCATTAAAAAACGTATATATGCGTATGAAACCTCCTATTACATCTTTTAATATTGATTTAATACGTAAGACCCAAGAACCCGTAGGTAATTAAGGTTTTAACGTTTTTTTTCCAAAGCTCATAACATGTTTACACATATTGAGTGCAATGGACTGACATCCAACATTATAGATCACAATAGTTTCAAACAATGTAACAAGGGTTTATACATTTATGCGTTCTTCAAATTTCATAAGCGAGATATACTTAAAAAAGCGAAGACATTGTTGTATCCCTAGTATAAACCATAATCAGTAATGATAAGTGAATGTACTAATATTGATTAAATACATAACTACTTAACTAGTTTCATTATTATAAATTTTATTATGAGACGTAATAAGAATTTACTTAGATACCACATTAGTAAAGAAAACGTTACGTCAAAATTAAAATTTTTACAGCTTTCTTTAAAAAATTGTGCAGAATGTTCCACCCTTGAAAGAAAATTATCACATGCATATTAATTTAATTACCAGAGGTGCTTTTGCCTGTCAAGCAGCAGAAAATACTATTCGGATCTCCAGGCTCAGATATACAGTAAGTTGTTTGTTCCTAAAATGTACCGACCTTAATTACTACTTACTGCTATTACACATTTGATTCACACGACTATTACTACTATAAATCACGCTCTGACTTTGTGGTACTTCATGTGCCTACAAAACTGAGATCAGCTAGAACTGCTAGTTCTGTTCCATATGATGAGGTTATGATTTATAACTTTTCATTTTTACAATGTTACGATTGGTACTCCACAACTTTATGTGATGTTATTATGCTGCTGATTGTACAATTTGACGATTGGTACTCTGCAGAAAGTCTTGTGATGTTATGGTCCTGTTTATTAGGAGTAAATTTGAGTAACAGTCTTACACTTATATGTCATAATAACAGAACAATTTTAAACCTTATCCTGTAGTTATATGCAGTTATAATAAGTAATATACCTATCTGAGAAAACAAAAACTGTAATAAAAATCAGAGCCTTAAGCTGTAAACAAATATAAAACTATTAGTTTGTTAATTTTAAAATACCTAGAGGTGATTTTCGTAGTTACTCTTAATTAAGTTACTCTCTATTAGGTTAAGCGTTATATTCCAGTAGGAAAACAGAAAGTATTGTAATCTCGTAGGGGAACGGGTAAGGCCCTTTAGGTGTTATTAATATTCATGAGTACTATATTAACACCAAGGAGACTCATGCGTAAAATGTATTACCTCAAGTTTGTCTCAAACTTTAACACACGTTGCGCAAATATTGCATAGATGTATCATTATCATCCTAGATGGTGGAAGAGTATCAACTGTAATATGGACTTAATATTATTTTGTTATTTATCTGATGTGTGTGGAAATTTTAAATTTTATGACAAATTTTTAAAATTAGGAATATATAGAGATGCCTCTGTGCTGACGATAAAAGTCGTAATTGTATACATGAGTTTAGCTTGCCAGAAGGTAACAGATGCTTATATTAGAACAGCAACATTACAGAACATGTAATAATACTACCGATACAATAATGTTATTATTATTTGTTAACATTAAACCACTTTAATTTCGTAGGCTTACATAAAATGTAAACTGCTTTTACAGCGGGCAAAATATTGCATTATGAACTACTTCCTTATTTCATATTTAAAAATATTAATAGATAAACTTACCATTCTAACTATTAATTTTACAAATAAGTATATTAAATTTCATCTGTGAACATAAGGAGTTATAGTTAAATTGGAAGCGATAATAGAAAGGGAGGAAACTTATACCTACATTTTTACTGTAGCATTACGATCCCACGATCATTAGTCAAGCTCAGTTGAAGTTTGAAACCTGTAAGTATTATTTGCATTCGTGGTGGATCCCTGATACAATATTTTATTAACGACATAATAAATTATTGCTCTTAGTGATGGAGACGTTTTTAATAAAGTAAAGTAATAATAACACTGAAGACACTGTACCTCTTCACGTTATAAGTGTTTGTATAAAGATGCCAAATAGATCCAAGAAATCGACAAAATCGTTATATTCTTACCGTAAGTCGTAAAAAAAGGCATTGTCATAATAATGTTTTCAAATAATAAGGGGGATTTAAACTATGGCAGCGGAAATGACTGTGTGTGGGTGATATAAATATTCATGAGGCTGAAGTAAATCAGCCATTGAGAATTTTGGAGTGTTTTCCGTGTTTGTATGAGGACAATGTCAGACAGCTTTTATTGTATTTTCTTTTATATAGATGAAGGGGAAATAAAATGATAGGAGCGGAAATGGCTGTTTGCGGTTGTTATACATATTTATGATGGCTTCATTACAGGATTGGTGAGGTGTGGGAGAAGCCTATTACGTTGCACTGCTGACGCGGATGGCTAGATCTCGTATCTGTTTCTACTTTCTGTCATTTAACACGTTTATAGTTTGTGATTGTTTATGTGCATGTATATTGTATGCCTATAAACTGTCCATACTTTTACTATTAGTTATTGTATTTTTAAAATTTAGATAAGTATGTTTAGTGTGTGGTAATAATGGAAAGTTTCGGCATTCCTGGCTGTTATAATGTACATGCGATATAAAATAAGAGACGCAGACTTCTTTCGTGCAGCCAGTCATGTTCTTAGTATACTCTTAAGGATAGTAGTAATACTGTCCCTTGCTAAGGTGGTGCGTTTGGAGGGCCACAAATTTGGTGGCGGTCTTTTAGAGGGTGATCTATGTGTTGGCGACGTTTTTTAAAAGTCTTGAATTGATCCTCTTTTGTTATTTTAGAAGGTGAGTTTACACTTATGGATTCGTAATCTTGTATCTCATTTTCTAATAAATTTTCCCAATAGTCTGCTAACTTTATTGTAATAAACATTATTTATAGGAAACTAATATGTTTAAAAAAAAGCATTCTTAAACTATATCTTTGTTTAAATATTCCGTTACTCATTCAGAATTCATGCTAGCGAAAATTTCAGGAAGGTCAGTATTGAATACAATTATGAATAAATCCTGTAGTACAGACTGAGCCTCTTCAAATCCTCGACACGAACATATCCTATATATTTAAATTCAAGGACCTGGGCGAGATTCTTATCTCATCAGTCAGAAGTCGGTTTCTTCCTGTTTGTTTCGTCCTGACAGACAAAAGCGAAAAATTCCTTCATCTCTTACATAACCTATATTACGAGTGCCAATGTGACATTTTTTTGTATAAATTTCTACGGATGTTTTCACTAAAAATATTTTTTCTAGACTACATCTTCGGTTTAGTATGTCCGATAGAATAGTAATTATTAGGCTACTAACGAAAGGCCGTAAAATAGTCAACGTTTCAATTCTTCACAAATGAAATGTAACATTTGTTCAATATGTAATCCACATGCAGCTGACATCACAGATGATTTACCATGCTATTATAAACCTACGAGAGGACATTTTGTGAAACATTAATCTTGTTATATTCTACCACAATATTCACCAGGTTTATCTGTTGGTATTAGTGCTCTGTGATTTTTAACTGTGCTTTATATTTGCACCGCTTACGGCAGGAAATATATTGTGTATTTGTTTACACTTGTTACATGTACACGTTATTACTCTAATTATATTCTATTTGAAAATTGTCTTGTAATACAAATATTGGTAAATCAACTGGTCCTTGCTTCAAGTACATACGATTTATCATGTCTAATATAATTTTAAAACATGCAGGCTCTTCTAAAATACTCGTAGTTTTAGAATGAGGGATTTGTTCAATTTATATTTTCGTTTGAAATCTGCGTTTTTACAAGACTTTGGTCAACTTGAGAAATGCAGATTGTTATTTTATTTTACGAATTACATGCGTATTGTTTACTGTTGATTTTTAAATTGTTTTGAGATGTGAATTATAAAAACCCGAGAGAGCCACGTTAATATCGTGACGTATTCTGCTCACATACTCGTCTGTCTACAGATTTGTATCTTGATATTGCTTTGTCAGATAACTACCTACATACTAATGTTATACCAAAATCGAAATTTAACAAAATATAAACATCCAATATCTTTAAACTGTCACTAGAGATTGTCACAAGAGTGCTTCCTTAATTCCATAAATAATTTACCCTTCACTTTAATAGCCTTAATAAATAAATAATATATAGGAAATCAAAAATTTCAAAGACTAAGTAAAACAATATTGGCTTCTTGAGGAATGCTCATAAGTTTTCATTAAAATTAAAATCATGTATTAAAAACCTAAAATTTTAAGACAGTAAAAAAATAAACTGGAAATAATGCCTCAATGCTGATAAAGCAAGACTATGCAAAAATAAAAGTGAATTGCACGTTTCATTTATTTGTAACTGATTATGATTCAAAGTTCAAAGTGAACACTGCCAGTTAAGTATGGAGATTTACATATATTTGCCACTAACTAGGAAGAAGTGGCTAGTGTGTTCAGTATGTAATGTTATAATACTTTTTTTTAATTTTATTCATTTTTTTGTTGCATTTAAATTTTTATAGAAATAGAATGCAGAATTTTACAGAGAAAAAATTAAATCTCTTTAAAATGATTCCTATGTTAGTTGTATTTTCTGCAGTTTTTTTGAGATAACGGTTAAATGTGTTTAATAAACGGTAAAATTAAACTTGTACCCAGCTCTTTTAACTTAAATTATGTTGCAAATTTTCACAAACCATATTTATTACCATTTAAGAATATTTCTTAATTGCTGTTTTTATTAACATAATATTGTTTATAATGATCAAATAACACATAAATGACCAAATGATTAGAGTGTGTAATTAATAATACCCTATATAATATGTTATGTTTTATAATAAAGTAATACAAAGCCTGTGTTCAGGATGATGATGTAAAAAGAAATATAATAGAACGTTCATCTTATGAAGAGTTGTTATTTTACGACGTCTGTTAAATTTGGTTAAAATACGATTAACATATACAAAACCTTCCTTTAAACACAATCGATTAGTGGTTAGTGAGTATTGTTAATACCATTGGTATTAAAGGATGTGCTAACCTAGCTATAAAAATGATAAATTAGAATTGAAATCCGTAGGTCATAATGGGACCTGTTAAGTTTACCTAAAAATCAAAGAATTTACATGGAATTGAAAACCTGTTAATTTTTTTTAAAGAATTGAATGGAAAAACATATTGAAGCAAAAGCTTGTTGGATATTATTAACGTAGTAGGATGCTTTCTTGAATGAATAAATAATGTAAGTAGTGCTAAGGGATTCCTACTTATAAAATGAAACACGAGAATCAACAAACGTAAAGTAGAAGTAAATCATCACGTATGCGTGATTCCAGGTAGTAATACAACGGTTTTAGGATTATGTTAGTGGGATCATTTCACAAATGAGAATCTTACACTTTTCAAAGTTATAAATATATGTTATGGAGATATAAATACTTAAATATACAGGAAACAGGATTTTTCTGAACATTTGCCATCGTTCAGTGATTAAGGAAAAATAGTAGCTTTATGTTTCGAGATCTGCAATATGATCTCTTCATTAGACGAATACCAAGCTAACACATAACTAAAATTTAGATTTAATGATAAGATTATAGCAAACCGTTATGACACGCTCAAGTCAGAAATCACAATGACCAAATTGAGAGAAAACTCCATGCACACTATCTTTAAACAAGCACTGAATAAAAACAATCTGTAATTTTATTAACACATAAATAAAAAATACAGGTTATAATATGCCTGAAACTAAACGACCGACCACTGACAGCTGGCTATACGCTAATAGTAAATTTCGATCGTAAGCGGAAACAAATTGCGGTAATATCCGAAAAATGTTTATTTTTATCTCAATTCTTTCATTCTCAACTTTAAACTAAGGAGGACTTGTTACTATATATATATATATATATATATATATATATATATATATATATATATATATATATATATATAGTAACAGTTATCGTATGATGAGATTATTATCCTAATATATAATGAGAGATACTATTTTTGTTATAATATAACAACCAATTTTTGTTTTTGAAACCAATTTTAAAAACAAAACATAACACTGATTGACAGATTTGGTTTTTTTTCTCTTTCCTTAGAAGTTATATATTTAAGGAAAATGGTGTTATTATTTTTTTAACTATATTTTGCTCTACATTCTACACAATTTATCGATCCATGATTCACTATTGTTGCCTGAACATTAGCGAAGACTACTACACGAGTGGCTGCAAAAATTTCATGTCTAACTGGCTATCCATTCGTACGATATCTCCAATATAAAATGACCCGTAGAACTTAAATTTTTCATGTAACTTCATTCCTATATAGAAAAAATATGAGCTCTATGAAGGCGCATGTCCGATCATGGGCCCTGGCTAAGTGTATTTGAATCATATCACTCAGTGAAAACTGACAAAATTCTTATTTGTCTGCCGAGGGGATGTTAAAGGTTATTTTCCTGTATGATTATTTTCCCCGTAGTACATCTTGAGAATTATATAAGTGATACACTTATAATATTACATTGAACCCGAGTGAAAAATGTTACGCAACACGTGGTTTAATTTACTCCTATTGTTACATATGCTAGAGTAATATGTTTAATATAATATTAGCTTTACAAGCTTGGTATATAAGCAATATTTTGTAATCTAAAAGTTAAATGTACGGTGTTTAAAATTATTATTATATCTGTAATTATTAAATGGTTTTACTCGTTTACTTTATTTGTTCCGCCATATTTTGATACACACCGATACAAGGGGAAGGAAATTCAATATGAAAGATAGAAATAAACAATAACTATATGATAGTGGAATTTCATGTCATATCAATCAGTAAATAACACTAGAGTGTTAGTTTTAAGTTAATATATAACAATAGTATTTATGAGGAAACAATAATAAATATAACTAAACAATAAAAAAATAATATCATGACACCCATGATAAGATTACTGTAAAATAATTTGATTGGATTTGAACTAATTAATAATATATAGAATAATGAATAGTCAACTATAACCCTGTTAAAAATTATTTTATTTACAGACAATTGTTTCTTTATTATTAACATAATAATATATAATTTATATAAAAAATATAATAGTGGACTAAAAATAATAAATGAATCTATAACGAATTGGATTGTTGATATTAATATTCCAGAGTATTAATATTTAAATTCAATTCAATTCAAAATTGTTTTATTTCATCAACATGATTTACAATTACAGTGTATAAATAACTACATCTAACCCTCTAGCATTGCTAATCGAGGGAGAAGAATAGATCAAAAGATACAATTTATATTAGTTACAATAAAAATTCACTTTACCAACATGCATAGTAATTAAATCAATATAAATATGAAGTATATAGTAAATATTATGATTAAACTATAGTATACAAATTTCATCTCTTACAAAGTATAAAAAGTTAATATAAAATTAATAGTTTGAAAATGTAAATAGAACTGTTATTGTTTTTTGATGTATCGGTATATTTGAATTTGGAAGGGTGGAAATATGTTTTGAAGTCTAATATGAATGAATTTATTGAATGTCTATGAATGGAAGAGAAAGTTGCCTCAGGGGCAGTGTGGTCTTATCAGTGTCCTTTGTTTGATTGTTTGGAATGTCTGGGACTGAAGATTTTGATGATAAAGGTAAAAGCCTGAAATTGAGGGTTATTGCTGTTTCATATATATTGTTCCTTCTTGGCTTTGTTTGAAGTTGTTTGTGAGTTAGGTATACTGAACAAACTTGGGAGGGCCTCAGTCCAGTATGGGTGGTGGTTGAGTGAATACTGTATGAAGTTCTATGTGTGTTGTGTTACTAGTGAATCAGTGTAGTAAATTTGAAAGTGCATTTGTGGATTACTTGATGGTATGTTTTTTGTTGTTTTCTTATTTTATTTTCTTGCGAATATTACAAAAGTATCTATACACTACTTTGAAATGAAATAGCTTTTTAGCCATTTATCTATTTGATATTCAAGGTGTTGTAACTCTCCTGGTAATGAATTTATTAAATTTGGTACTCTGTATTCAGGTATTACTTTGCCATATCTATTTTCGTGACGTTGAACCCGAAAGTTTCTTCTATGCCTTAAATTATAATCAACATCCAACAAAGTTCTAAATTCATCCTCAAAATAGTGTCTTCTTAAATCCGTAAATTCTCCTAAAGAGTTAAATGACATTATACCAAGCATTTCCATTTTCCATATCATGAAACAGAGTTTTTTGTAACCTAACAATAATCTTTTTCAAAGGGCTTAAAATATATTCTGGAGCTAAGTAATATAGAATAATTCCATAATAAAAGTGACTTTGCATCAAGGAAAAGTAGATCATTCTTTTAGTTACAACTGGAAAATACAAACAAATTTTCTGGCATATAAACAAGATATATCTAAGTTTATTAGTGAGTGTCTCGATATGTTTGCTAAATTTCATACTATGATCTAAGTACATTCCAAGATGTTTTAAGCTGTTATCATACTCTAGTTTTTGACATTGACATTGATCATTATTCAATAAACAGTCTTTTTTATGACAATACAATAAGAGACCTCTACGAATATTGACATTAACTACAACTCTTGGATTTCTAAAAATAATAGCTTTAGTTTTTTTCCCATTTATTTTTATAGAGTTATTAAAAAAGTATTTAGTAATCAAATTTAAATCTTCCTGCATAAGTGTATTACGCATCTTTGTGAGTCACATAAAGAATATTATCATCCGCATATTGTAAAATTGAGCTGTTTAAACTTCAAACTAGCCAAATCATTTACGTAGATATTAAATAGGGTGGGTGATAAAATACTACCCTATCAAATCATTAATCATTAATAATACATCCAAGACGATATAAAATATTTTTTGATTAGTAAAGATCCTAGTGAATATTAAGTACAATGTATTACTAAATTTGTTCCATCTAAATAAAAACAATGGATTTATTTTTAACTGGCAAATTAATAAGTTCAACGTTTCAGAATTTTTATCACTCTATTTTCCACAAAGAATTGACAAACCTTTTAGTAAATTTAAAAAATTCCTTTGGCAAGAAATAATAATATTAATCAAATATATCAAAATAAAAATCAGAGCTCTCTTCTAAAATAAAATAATAAAGTTTTAAATTAAAAATGAAATACCACTTGGGAATAATTAAAATAAAAATGTTCACTTCTAAGTTCATTAAAAATTCAAATTAAAAATTTCAACTTCTCTTTACACTATTTGAACCTTAACTTTCAAGACTCTGCAATTCAGATTACAACTCTCTCTCTCTAACAATTATTAAAGTTCAATTAATTTTCAATTAATAATTCACAATAAAACAGTTCCAGTTAAATATTAATAAATTACTACTTTTCCGAATCTCAATTAAAGTTATTAACAAAGTTCAATTTTAATTCACTTCTCTTGCAAGCATGAACCAAATGTAACTTGTATGATTCTATTATGCTCTATTGTTCTTCGAGAATAAGTTATTCAGATTGCTCTGTAGTTTCTATGAATTTAATTTTTCCCTATAAAAAAGACAACAAAATTAATTTAATATCAGATCAAGATGACTATTTCAATAAAACGTACAATAAAAGTGGTGCTTACCTCAAAATCACTCGCGGAAAAAAATTTAAGAAATACGGCGCACTGCAATTAACTTTACGCACGAAAATAACCAAAAGAAGGGCGAAAATTATGAGCGGGCGCTTAAATACTTCCCTTTCCAACCAACCTTTCAGGACATCCGCGGTGTTCTCTCATTGGCCCAGCTGTATCAAACAAGGAGAACAATACTTGCAAGAAGGCAAGTTCTAATCAATTCAAGGCAGTCAACCTGCCTTCCTAACAATTTAAAACTACCAGTACTAACTTGCCAAAGGATTACATGTTCCTTTTTACCCTGACATTTCACAATCTAATCTAAAATTAAGTCCCAATATTTTGATCCCAAAATTTTTATTTAATTTAAGTTTTAATTAAAAAAATCAATGTAGCTTTAAAAACGCTACAGAATCATATCATGTACTCAAATTTATCCCTTGTCTTTTTTTAATACACTGTGTTTCGATCCTGTGTTAATACACCGCATTAGTGTATGCTAGAGGGGTAAAACAGACTAGATACATACGTACAATAATGGTCATGCCCACAATGGGCAAATATCGGTAACACAGAATGCTTGAAACCTGTTTGGTGATAGCGTGCAGATTGGCGAGATGGTTAGATGTCATACTAATTAAGTTACACTTGCAACATTATTTGTATTGACCTGTATTAAAATTAAAATTCAAAAGATGTGTTTCGATTAATCAAAATAACATCAATAATTAACTGCTCAGGAAATGGGAATGTCATTATTACCTAATTCATCAGTTTTCGTAGGGTACTAAAATTCATATTACGTTCATGAAGTTAAGTACACAGAACATACTTATAGAGCGAAGGGTTGATTCAATGTGATTTTTTAGTTTAGCTCCAGTACTGTACGTCATGTGTAAAACTCTGTGGCCCACTTCCCTCCTTATCAAATTAAACCTCCAAATTACGTAAAACAACACGGGGCAGTCTATCATTTTGGCTTTTATAAAAGGTATTTGAAGTACGAAAATGATAGATTTTATAATAATTATTTAGATTATATTATTAGCAAATTTATAAAGTATTTGGGTGGAATAATTTAAATTTTCCCAGCCCATCGGATAATTGTATTTCTTTATCTAATAAATTGTGAAATGGTTTAACGTTAACTAGACATAACCTAAACTCCATCCTTTAATATATTACTTATTCAAACCATATTTCTTAAAGTATTTTAACGATAAATTAAATATCAGTAAGAATATTGTGTAAGAAGTAAAAATAAAACATACACATTCATCGGTTAGCCACTCTTCTCTGTCTATGGTTCAGTAACTTTTAATAATATAAGAATGATGATATTGTATTCCCTCTCTCCGAAAATATTAATATTTCATTCAATAAAGGCTAGTCTTATTACATCAAAAAGCTTATTGTTAGGTTATGATGGAATTGGTTAATTTCTATTTACTGCTCACTTAAGTTCATTACTCAGTAATATTACTCAACATTTTATAGTCACCAATTATTTGCCAAGTGAAAACATTGATTTTAAAGTTGCAATGATTGCCTGCACGTAGAAAGAATTTTCTTACAATTTTGTAATGAATACTATAATAAATGGATGTTTGAAAAAATTAGTAATAAATTCTTAGACAAATTTTTAATTTAGTATATGTAGATAATTAAATGTGTATGTGGCTATTCCAAATAAGTAAAATTTGCCGCATATTACAACATATATTGATATACAGACACTAAATATCTGATAATATAACAAAAGATTTTGAGGAGTGATTTTAAGTACGAAATTTTTGTTTACATTACCGAATAATTTATAACTATTGTAATAAAGAATATTAAAATTTTAGTTTCCGCCGGATACACGAGCTGAATCAGAGCAATAGAAAATTACATTAAAAGATGAAGATAGGAAATATAGGAAGTGGAGGTATACTTATGTAATAGGTAGCGCACCTGACCGAACTAATGTAGCCCCTGCAGCCCTTGTAGTCAGTTATCTTGTTTTACTACGAGTATTTTAATGCTGTCCAATAAATGAGAACTAAAACATTTTATATGAATATGAATTGCTGCCCAATCGCACTCATTTATGGGAAGACTACCAGAGCCGTAATAAGAGATCACACGCTACAACAAATTATTTAAATTTTCAAAAAAAGTACGTGCACAGGGCTGAAGTTACTGAGTATTTATCTAAAATCAGCTGCTGTTACATCCGAATGATTTAGTGTCGGTAGGAGAGAATTAATTTAGTACATATTAAAACAAACAAACGTTAGATTCTGGGATTCGAGTGACTCATCAGTTGTAATCTACAGATAATATCAATTTAATGCTGATCTCTATTATTGGGTGTAGCAGAATAATATAATATGATAATTAGTTCACGTTCCTAAACAATGTACTCGTGCAGAGCTAAACAATGGATCCACTGGAACGTGACCTCACATCCCGCTGGTCTGTCGCTGATTGGTTGTCATAATCACGTGTTACGTTCAAACTCAATGTATGTCCTTAATTGATTGAAGTGAAACAAAATAATATTCGTTTATATTTGTTACAACCGGTCGAAAATATAAAACATGTATTGAGGATATATTGTCGAAGTGTTTTAAAATTCTGTCATACCAAAATGATGTTGACGTTTTAAAGCTTAGCGAAATATAGTAGACCTATTATTGAGTTTAATTTGAGAACAAAGAATTTAACAAATAGGATATCCCTTCCGGTTCAGTCAGAAGAAAGTTAGATTTAACATGATGTAGTCATATCTAAATATTTAACTAAACTTGTATTATTGATTTTGGTGTTTAATTTGCCAAAAACTGATGGGAAATAACTCTCAGTATTGTTATGTCAATATAATAGTAACACTTTCAAACATTTAGAAACTCCATAATATTCAAATCGTAAAACCTTTCACGACTAAAATTGTTATAATCATATATGTAATTCTAAAAAAAACCTGAACTTGCTTCAATTACAATTAATCAGAAATTACATTTGTAAACATATTTAATTAAAAATTGTATAAGTACCTCATAATTGTATAAGTTTAAGCGGCTACCATCACGAAACCTTGAAATTATAAAGTAAGAATAAGCAAGAATAAATGTCCCGTGAAATAGATCAACTCTTTTAAGAAACTTGTCAATTTTCAATTATGTTATTAAATACCCCATATAAAGCCAGATGTGAGCTTTAGATGTCACGGGCGTACAAGATGCATGTAGTTGTTCGCCAGGAGACATAACAGTTCCTTCCTGGAGGCCAATTGCTCGATTGAGTGGGTTCAACGTCTGAGTAACCGCATCTCCAGTCAGCTGGACTTCTTTTCCTGTTCTCCTAGTCAGTTTAAAGCTTCTGTTGAGCGCTTTTTTTGTATAGCTGCCAGTTACTTTTTGTTCAGCATGTTACATTATGAAAACAAACTGTGCATGAATTGGATTTGCAGCCACAAAATATTTTGTGGAGAAGTGCAGTTAAAGCAAATGTAAGATTTGCTACAGAATTGCTAAAACACAAAAGACTCACTCAAGATCAATCGGCCAGACATACACCAGAGTGCAACAAAGAAGAGTGTTGAGGGCGTGGAATGAGGCACTTAGCCTCATTAAACCAGAGATAGGCTGCATTGCCTACCGCTGAACAGACACAGAGCTTGGTTAAGTGACGTTCTCAATCTTTATCCTTGGCACCACAAAAAATATGAGAGCTACTTTAAATCATAAGCTATATTCACAAATAGCATGAAAATACCTACGTTTTTATAACTACCACGGTCAGTGTACACTTTTTTATTTTTAGCCTTGACTGTAGCATGCGATAGCACATCGCTATAGAATTACGTTGACTGACCCTACATATTATACACGGTCAGAAGTCTTGTTTGGATTGGCTTTATTTTAGTTTTTTTTATATATGTTACACAGTAATTTTAGCCACTGCAATGAACATTTTTATTTATAGTATGATAACAGTTCAATTAAAACAAATGTTATAGTATCATTTAAATAATCTGAGTAACGAATGTTTTCAAGTGGCATTATAAATGAAATGTCTTTAGAGAATTACAAAACTCTTTTCAAGATTTCCTTATTTGAAGTACTGCTTTGTGGAATCCTCATTAACCACAAGTGAGTGACAGAACTAAATTAATTGTGCTGTCAAGGCAATCAGGAGAAACAACTACTCAGCTACTGCTACCGTATTGTGAGATAAAAATACCGTTCTTTGCAGTAAATATCAATGGTTTGGGTTGTTTCTCAACAGATACATATAATTGTGTAATGTGGTTGTATTATGAACTATGTGATTATTTGTGGAATAGAATATGTAATTAGCCAATCAATCCGAATAATTATAATTTTTCTCATATTTGAATTTGAATTATAATTAGTAAATATTGGATTAACCTGAACAAAAAAGAATTGTTTTAAAAATGGAAGTAAATTATATAGTATGCAACGGCTAAATATAGCTACAAGTTGAGGGTTCAGTTAACAGTATAGACAAAAATTGTATTTGTAGTGCATAACTAGTGTTTATACTACTCGTAGTTTACAAAGATATTTGTGTATTGTCCTTACGTTTAATTGCAGGTAAAAATAGAATATCGGTCACTTTTATTAACTATTTTTTATTAAATTGATATAAAAAAATGTAATGTTCGTGTTTAAGATTTATGTCAAAGTTAATGGTATAAGAAATTATAATATATTCCTTCAGTCTTTCCTTAAGAAGCTAAATACTGGAATTTCAAGATAACTGTTATTGAAATATTTCTTCTAAATGTGATTGTAGTCAGTACGTGTAATAGCCATCCAGCTATATAGATGAACTCGATCAACAATATTTTCTGTGATTCAAGCTGTTAACAAATTACCCACTTCGATTTGTGTGACAAACAATAATCATGCAAACGCTATTTTTCAGAAGCGCTATAAAATTGTTAAAAAATGAGGCAGATGTAAAAGTAATATTAAATTAGAAACAATGTATTTAATTGGTCAAATAAAAATTATTTATTAATTATTACAAACCAATATAATTTTAAAACAAACTAAAAAACAAATTACATTCGTAAAATTATTGAAAATCTGATTGAAATAACAATTAACCCTAGAAATAAACCAACCGTTGTTTGATAAAAAGAATAAATTTCCTTTAAAAAACAAAAAGAAATAGTTTTACTGGAAACCCACATTTTACCCACATTCACTCTAAATTGAAATTAGGATTTAAAAATTGAAGACACAAAATAAGTGAAAGTAAAGTAGCAGTAACATTGGAAAAATGATTTTTAGTTTAACTCGTTTTAGATTTCTGTTGTGGTAATTTTTTATCTAGCATGTCCCACAAACACCTGTTCTCGTACACAAGACCGATTAATTTACCAATATCCATGGTTAATTTAAGTTAATAACTTTAAAATTCGACGAACACGGTGAAATAAGTTGCTGGCCGCACGAAAAAATCAAACTTGTTTGATCGCTCAAATCGTTCTGACAACTTCGTGTCTTTTCTGACGCAAAAGTCGCTACCACTGTAAACAGTATCATTAGAAAACAGGCTTTTGTTTGTTCGGATGAATTCGTTCGAAGTCGTCAGTGCTCGTCAAAACAGGTTTTCGTCAGAATTCGTATCCATAGTAACCGTTGCCCTAGGTTAACCGGATTGATACACAATTAATTATACCCTTAAATGAAATCCTTAGTTTTTTTGTAAAAACCCATCATAATACATACATAGTCTTCCCTTCATAATGTAGTAGGCATGCCATGGAGTAGAGCAAGATAACAGTCTCAGGCCTACGAGTTCCAGGTTACACACTTTATAAGACATACAAGATTTCGTTTTCATTATTTTTGAACATAATTTATTATTGCGATTTAATATTTAAATAAGTTTATTTGCATGTTAAAAATTTTATAATCGTAAAATAATATAAAATCTATTATTGTAAAGTAGATAAAATTAGATACACAAATCGAGAGCATGTAAGAAAACAGTCCAAGATTATATTTATAATACTTTTAAAATCAATATTAAAATGTTATAATGATAAGTTAAAATATGAGTATATATTTCTTACGTACGTTTTGTTATTTAACAGAATAAAAGCTAAGAATTCATTGTATTGAGGTTAGAACATTGGGTCACAGACTACTCATATGTCATGGTAAGAACATGCTCTAGTAATAACGAGGTTTACTCTCACAGCTCGGAGAATACAACATTTAGAGAGTGCTTCTTAAACCCTGATAAAGGTTTCCGTAAAAGTTTTTTAATGATGTAAAACACTACATCGTGAGCACAGTGTCTGTATAAACCGAATCACAAGTGGATTTGCAAGAATAAGAGTTTGGTCTTCGATATAAAATACTATTTGTCATACTTATGCTTGCACATACATTTCAATACTTTAAATATCTTCATGGGTAATTACCTACATCACTTAATATAATATAAACTTCACTTCATCTACATTAAGTACAACAAGATTAAGCTCGCAACACCGAAATTGTAGATTTCCTAAATTTTCTTTGGATTGTTTCACTTGGATATTAGTTTTTTTTAAAGAAAAATATGATGACTTTATCATAACTAATTATTCTTAATGTTTGTTCACTTTTTATTAGTGATAAAAAATTAAAATTACAATATATTTCCTAACATAATAATGACGATTATAAGTAAACTACTTTTAACAAGGATTAAACGCAAGGCAAATTTAAAGTAATACTATGGTGGTAGACAACATCCTGCCCCGGGGAATATCTCATGGAACATTGCTAACCTATTACATATAGGTACTTAGACAGATATAGAGGCAGTATAGGTGATGTTTTCCACCAAACTTTAACCTTCTTACCAAATCATTTGAAATTTATCGCGCATAAAGACAGACAAACAACTGCCCAAATAATTAAAATCTACATTGATAATTTTAAATATGACTATGTCCTATTCAGAGCACAACCCTAGGTGCTACAATCGTCAGTAAATGATTGCAACATTTCCTTATACACCTTTTACACATACAACTTCAAAACGACCAGTCCCAAAAAACCAGGCAAATAATAAAATTACCTACCCATAGACAGACAAATAATCATTTTAAATTAGTAGAAGGTATTCCATTTGTTTTAAAAGAACTATGTAGTGAAAAAGAACTATGTTATATTAGTGTTGTAAATTATATTAGTTAATCAGTGTGTATTAGAGAACTGTTTTAATGTTGTGAGCAATGTTTTAAAACATTTGAAGACATCTTCATAAAGTTAGTTTACAATCGATAATACATTGTACCTTAGCAGACAGACAAGAAAGTGAGTTAAAAGAAAACCACATAACTTCATGTTTGTAATAGCTAAGGAACATAACTGTAGACAAATATATGGTACTTTACATTGGTATCAGTTCCAAATTTCGCATTTTTCGAACTGTCACTATATGTTTTAGGACGAAAATCCTATTTTTAGCTATATAAAACAGGTAGGTCAAAATAAGTAAAAAGCACATAACAATACTAGTACATACAAGTCTACAAATAAAACATATGACAAAAAAAATTTAAGGAACACATACATGGTAGGCCTACCGAACACGCACAACAGGGACACGAACCGGCCGAAGTATCTGTGCTGCATGTAGCGAAAATTCTACCAAAGCGAATTATGAAACTGTTGGAACGGAAATGTACAATTTATTTGTTGAGAAACACGTTCCTTCCGTCCCATTTTAATCAGCAATCCCATGTAACGTAACGCGATACAAATGTCCTTTACCGTTTTACCTTTTGTGAAAATGTTATTGAAGGTTATGGTACTTTGTAAAACACACAGCTAATCCAACAAAGTAACTTCATCAAATATACTGTTGTTACTTAAATATTGTATGATTTGCCCCCTCCATATACATTGTTTATTTAACGTTTGTCTCTTTGCCAATATGACTATTCATCAGACCAAATTTCATCACAGTTACTTTTGACAGAGGGTATTCCAGACTCCCTACAATTTTTAAAACCTATTTATTTCTAGTTCAGACGAACAGTAATTTAAACCCTATAAGTCAGCTCGCTCAACAGTTACCGTGATTGCATACACATGGAAATCGAATTCTGCCAGTCGACAATTGGTATGTTACGCTTCGTTAAACGCTCAGTGAATTATTAGTTATTGGTAAATCATTTTAAATTTGTTCATTTAAGCATAACTAATACACCTTGATATTGCAATAAACGCAAGCATATTATATCATCATTAATTCACTACAGATTAATGATCTCCAACTTTATGTACAAAAATGCCAGTAAATTACAATAATGACAATCCTGACATCATTGAAATCGATGACATAAGTGTCAAGTGTACAGATTAATTGACCAAGTTTTAAGATTGAAGTTACGAGACATACTTTTACATAGTACTAAAATTTAGCATAACATGTAACTTAAAATTACTGAGAAATATATAATATTACTTTATAAAGGTGTAAGGACTAAATAGCACTGTATTTTAGATGACTATTGAATTCGTGCTAAAATAAGTAGAGTGATGTCTGGGGTTTCGACTAATCGATCTACCCTGTGGTAAACAGTCTTGAGAGACTAGCGCCGGACGGTCGCTGTTGTTACACGTGTTGTACACTGTAACTTAGATGACTAGTGAACTCATGCTAGAGTAAGTAGAGTGATGTCTGGGAATAGACTAATCGATCTACCCTGTGGTAAAAAATCCTGAGAGACTAGCGCCGGACGGTCGCTGTTGTTACACGTGTTGTACACTGTAACTTAGATGACTAGTGACCTCATGTTAGAGTAAGTAGAGTGATGTCTGGGAATAGACTAATCGATCTACCCTGTGGTAAAAAATCCTGAGGGACTAGCGCCGGACGGTCGCTGTTGTTAAATGTGTTGCAACACGGTAACAGCAAACTAACAAACAACACTCAGGCATTTGAAAGTTAAGGGTAGTACTTCTTACTTACATTATACTCTCTTAACAATATTTTGTGGATGTCATTAAATAACAGTAAAATATAATTTTATTACATAATTAAAAAGAAGTAATGTAACATGTTGCTAAAAATGAAAGAGAACTGTAGAAAATGTGTTTATAACAGAATAAATAATTAGGTTTCAGTAATAGTAACAGTAATTTCGCAAATGGATTTTATAAACATTGGTATAGATATTTTGTAATTGTCTATACATAGAAATATTAAGGATATATAACCGATCTTCCAGCTATAAAGTATTTCGAATATGGTGAATGTTTATTGAATGTTGTCTTGAATGCCGGGAGAGTTATTAATAGCCTGCTCTAATCTCTAAATGTAGGTCAAAGATAGATTTTTTATATCGGACTGAATAGACTGAAACATTTTCCAAATGCAGGTCTCTTGTACATTTCCGCTGTACTGTCCATGTGTTTACTTTTTATGAAGCAGATTTTTTAGTAGATGTGTATTAACATTTCTATTATACGAATATATTCCAATATTCATATACATTAAATATAGGTAGGTTGACTTCATTTTAATTAGTCTTTTTAATAACTCCGCGTTCATCGTGATTAAAAAGCATTAAAAAAATAAAACATTAATAATGAACTGAAAGTATTCAGTAAACACTTATGTAAACATAAATACAAATGCATAAATTTAACAGTATTAATACAATGCTACGAGTTTGTACCATAGTTCTAATTATTTATGCTGAATCGCGGTAGGAAGTAGGCTCTTGTTAACTAGACGCGGTGCGTGGACATTGTTTGTTCAGTTAGACCGGTCAATCAGCTGATCGAGCTACGGTGATACGTTTTCCGACCGACCCGGCTCGCTGGAGAGAGGGAGGGAGTCAGTCGAGTATTGGAGTTTCCACGAGAAGGTGTACCGGTCCAGTTAAGAAGCTGAAGTTCTTTCTCTAACCCTATAGTTGGGATTTAGAGTAATTATTTTATCGCGTGTAAATTCAATTTCAAGTATTTAATTTCTTTAGTGCGTTTTTAGTTTCCGATCTGCCTCCGTAATCTTCAAAGTAGTAAGTCCCGTACCAACGTATAGTTAATATCTTTTATTTTTATAATACTGTAATTAAAATTTCTAAAGTTTCCCATATTTCAGAGTCTGAAAATTTAATTAGTTTTTTTGAAGTATTGTGATTTAAATTTTGGTGATAAAGTAAATATCAAGTTTTGTGTTATATTAATTTTGAGTATTTTGAGAAGAGAACTTTTTATTTTGTTTTGTTAATTTAAACCACTTTTGGAGAAGTATACATTTTTAGTTTAATTTTAATTTTAATTCCTTTTTATCAGACTCTTAATTAGATTTGTTCGATTGAGTGACATTTTGAAGAAAATCGAATCACAAGTTTGTAAACTTCGTTAACTTTTTGGTGGTGAACTTAAATTTCGGAATAAATCAAGTATTTCCGAAAAGTTGTTCTAATTTATAAAGTATTAGCTCCATACAAATTCAATATATGTACTATAATAACGGTACAATTTGAAACGCTACCAATTGAAAACCGAGCTTAAAAACTTATTAATTTGGTTATTTCACAAGTTCAATAGTTAGTCTCAGTGTTGCATTTTACTACAGTCACAGATAATTCACATATCGGCTGTTCAATTCTGTCAAATTATGAACCATTTATTTTAAATTTGCTATACAAAACTTCTATATAATAGTTATTTCTTACCAAGTTTTTTTAAAAGGAAAAGTTGTTTAAAAACTTTTCTGAGACATAAAATATTGATAAAAATTGTGGTTATTCCTCACGCTTTTTGTCGAATAAGTGCGGGTTGTCAGTAGCTCATGCTCGATAGTCGCTGGTAGTCCCCGCTAGTTACACTGTCCTACATACACAGAGTGTGTGAACGTGATCATGGTTACAACGTGGGTTTCGTTAAAACTAGTGAGTGTGAGGATTGCTTACTAAATACAATAGTTTGGGAGGAGTACGAAGTATTTTAATTTTTATTACACATCGCAAATACCAGTTGTATTCTAAAATACATTTTTCAAAGTTTTTCCCACTTAGAAAGCACCTCTGCAAATTTCAAATTCTCCTAACCAAGTAGATACTCCATATGTAGATAATCTCGAGTGCAGACATAAAGACACGAATTTTTCGCTTTGCATATGTTTTGTTGCATATGAGTGCATTGAAGTAAGCTTGCGATATATTAAATGTAGTTTTTAATAATTGAAATATAAAGAAAATCAAGAACTCTTGAATTATATCACTACTATATATAGTTTACACGAAACATTGTTTTAACATTTCTTGCTGAACGCTAATTAAAATTGACTTATTTCTCACATTATAAACAGGAGAGCATAAATGAAGGTTTCGTGGGTATACAAAAGTATTAAAGAATGTTTGTGATTTCAAAAGAAATGGCAACATAAAATCTCTTAAAACCAAAGCTTCCAGTCTGTAAGAGCGATTACGTGTCCCTTTGAAATGAAAGTGGGAGAGAGTCTGAGAAAAAGGATTTAACTGTACGTTTTGTACGGGAAGCCATTCCGTCTAACGGATTATTTGTGTTTTGTAATTTGTAATATTTTCTGAATTAATATGTACTTTCGACTTCAAGATTAATTTTTTTTCGTTTTGGATGAATTATTTATGAAATGTGTACTTATTTCAATTAATATAAAGAAACACTACGTTAATATGTAAGCATATAAGAAAAAAGTTTGTCTTCGTATAGTATATCATTTTATTTGATTTTCACGTTTTCCGTAAACCATTAGTACTGCTTGAGAAATCTAATTAAATTAGAGTCTACCATTTAGAGACAGTAGATATTGAGAATGCTATAATTAAACAATATGTCATCGACATATATCTTAACGTTAAACATAGACATGTTTATGGTTTCAACATGTATCCGTATTAAAAGAGTATTAGATTAAGAATTAAGGTATGTGATGCGAATATATAAATATTATTTTAGTTACTCTATTACAGCACTGTCTAAAAGCGTTTTATTTATTTGACCTCCCCACCCAACACGGTGCAAATTCCTTTTTTTCCCCTGTCACGTGGAATGCACGTGTAATCAATCACACCTCAATAACTGTCTCTGCTCTCTCAGTCGGGCCGACTACATGTGCCTTACTTTCGTCACATATTTCATTCCCTTGAATTAGAGCATGACGGAACTAATGATGTAGGATGTGCTATGTAGCTTATGTAGGAAATTACTTCTCTAAGTCCCTCTGACGTAACAATAACCAAAAATACTTTATCGTACTATAGAACAATATTATATTTCTTATAATATCGTTAAACTATATTTCAGCCCACAATATTATAACACTGTAGAACTATAAATAAATCGTCATGATATGATAATTTTACTGTTTTAATTAAATAAAATTTTAATAATAGCTTTACTGAAAATTTTAAATCTATTTTATATCTTTCAGACATAGGACATGTAAATTGGATATACATATGACTTATGTAATAAAAGTTCGAACATATTTTACTAATCTCGAGATGGTCTTAAAAATCTTGTCATTTATAATTTAGCGATCTTAAAATGTTGAAAACCTCCGTAAAGAATGGTAGTATACATTGGTTAATCGATAAACACTTTTAAGTAATGAGATCCTCTATTACTAAGATAAGGAGTTTCAGAGGTTGAGACAATTTGACAATTCAACCACGTCCGATTGTAAACAAGACATGTCATTACTTAGTTTCTCAGAGGACGGAAAAGCTGTTACAAGTGTTTCGGATCTGTTTGTTAATACAAAGGGCGATGGGGGACAGAGTTTAATTTGTTTCCGAACCAGATATTGAGGTCAGGTTTCTCAGATTGAGATATCAGAAGCACTCAGAGATCTGACGATCACCTTTACAAGCAAGAGGTCTATAAGCAAGAGTCTATAACCTAAAGCCTATGCGATTAACAGCAGTTTGTTTTTTGATAGTCTAGAGTGAAACCTTAAGTTTTTATATTGGCTCAATATACAGGAATTAAAAAATAGAATTTATTATATTCAAATAAATGTTAAATTGATCTATTGATTATGGTGGTACAATTGATTATTATCTTAGATAATTAGGGTATAGTTTAAAACATTTACGTACTTAGAGCTATATAGTTGTTTTTAAGATAAATAAGTTATTCAAATGTTTCCAAAATAATATAAGTTAATTAATTAAAATGTATTATTAAAACCCCATCTTAACGAACAATGTCTTTAAATCTATACAAATCTGTTATACCTCATGATGAAACCTACATAATTATATTTAAATTGTGTACAATTCTATAATATCCTGTGTTATGAACTATTTCATAGATCTCTTTAAAGGTTTTGTTTGACTGGTAGAGAACAACAGCAAAGGATTGGGTCACAAAACACAACATAAAATGTGAGTAACTACAAAACTATAGTTTATAGCCTTACATTAATGGGTTGTATTGATGGATAATAAACACTGCAGTTAAACAGAAGACTGTTGAGATTGACTTCGGGTTGTGCCCCTTGTTTAGTAGTTCGTTTTGTAATGTCGTTATTGATTCCAATGACAATAAAAACAGTAACTCCATCTAAAATATTTATAACTTTCCTCTGTTGTAAAATTTATGTACAATTTTACACACATTAATAGCTATAAAATATTATCCATATAGATAATGAGATAAATGTTTTTTAGATAACCCATCATCAGTGAGAGATGTAACACTAAAACAGACTGTAATACTTATCCAAAAGATGTACAAAATCTGACGATAATTTATCGTGATTGGATAAAGCGTAACCAGTTATCGATAAATCTGCACAACACGAATTCTTAGTTACAGGCTAACTTCAATCTGGCGCGGCCTTTGTTTTTTAATTTATTTTACATATTTACAATATATAACCTTTTCATATTGTTCTGGGATAATAGCATGTAGTTGTTAGAAGTCAATGTTTTATGTAAATATTCTATTAAATGATTCCTTTTGTAACTGTATTGCTAAAAACTTTAAGAAATTAATTTAACTGTCACTATAGTTACTAGAACTATTGTTCCGTAAGCCTCTTGCACTTATACGACAGCAGGATCCTGAGACGGTCTGACTGATGTTTTCTCTTTCCTTTTGGTATCTTAATGTACCCTCCCTGGATTCTTCCTGTACGATTTCCTGGGTTAAGGCACTCGCCCTCTACGGTGAGTTACCTGCGTGCAATATGGTTCAATCTCCAGTGTTCCACACATTGAGCCAATGGAATGCAATTTTTTTGAGGAATCGCTAATTTTCTTTTTAACTTGATCTTACAGCTTTGATCTCCTGATACTCAAAGGAATTTTATTCGTTGAGAAAAGCATTACATCTGACCTGCTTTGATCCCTCTCTATGCCGTACAAAGATAATTTGTTTTCCACAACGTTACAGCAGTGTATTAAGACTTCAGTTCAATACACATCCCATTTTCAGATACTCAAACTCTTGGCGCGCATGAAGTCTTCATTGTGAGTACAATGCGCCATGCATCACAATTTGGACCTGTACGATGATTTTTCCATAAACATTTGTGTTGTTAAATCTAACAGTTATGATTTAATCAAGTTCTAAATTTAATTTACCTTGAAGGATTTTTTCTAAACTGGAAATATACTACAGTGATACTATATCTAAATACAATTTAAAACAAAGAAATCTAGTTTGTTGTGTATTTTGATTTTACAGTTGACATAAAGTTAACTATTTTCACTCTAAATGTTTTACGTATTTTGTTTCATTTATGTTGCATATAGAGAATATCTCAAACACTTTTCCCAAATTTTAAATTTTAACAAACTTATAACTAGAAAATAAGACCTCCGGTCATTTAGGTAGTGCCCAAAATAATTTAAACATGGGAACTAAATCGACAAAACTCAATATGAACGTCCTATATACAGAGAAAAAATTTAATAAAATAGTTTCTTAAATAAAAAAAGTAAAAGTAAAGAATGTCTTATTTTACCAGGCGAAGTTAGGGCTAAGAAGCCCTCTCTAACACTTAACCTGGGGACCAACGGCTTAAAGGTGACTTCCGAACCACCACCAATGACCGGGCAGGCGGGCCGCTTGCAAGGACAGGATCGCTCAGCGGTCACCTGTCCAAGCAGCAGCCACGCTCGGCGTTGCTAGATCTGGTTATCTTGCGATAAACCGTTGTACCCACTACACTGCGCCATTAGCAAACTAAATAAATAAAACGAAACAACGAATTAAAAATAAAAAAATACCTGTTATAAGTAATATTTGACAACATTAAGTTATTCACAGAGATATAATGTGAAATAATGTATTTTGTCTGCAATAGTTCCCACCTGTGAAGCGCCTAAGGCTGTTGTGATCTGATCTATACAATTTTAAAATATATTAAATTAACTAATATAAAGAATATCAATAACATTTCTTTAAATTTCAAGTCTTGTACTTTAAATCAAAATTTAACAATATCAAATAAATATTCATTTAATAAAATTGTTTAGTTGCTCATTTAATTTTTGCTCAATCTATCAACTCAATTCTAAAAAAAGTTTTTGTGTAACTCAATATAAATTTGGATGACTAACTGAAACCTTGAAATAAAACAAAATACATTCAGCACAGCTACATCTGCTCACTATAAAACTTTTGAATTTTTCGTAATAAACGTTCCTATGATTAATTTCGTCCACAAGTTAAAGGCATACTTTGCATATAAATTATTCATCGTCTAGAATTCCTCGAACTCTGTATCCTCCTCTCCTGCCAATACACATGATCTCGAGTACACCTGAGAGTTGTCATACAAATAATATGTATAAACCAACCCACTGTAACCAGACATTCATAGAGTCCCTTACTTCAGATTATATTTTTTTTTAGTTTTAGTAGTTTCGACTGGATACCAAATACATGTAATAGTAACTGGGGTTAGAAAAGCTAAACTCTTAAGCTTTGTATTATAACTCTTCTTTCTTGATAGAAAAGATAAGATTTTTATTCTGAAAATATAGTACTGTTTGGAATATTATATATTTTCCCTGATATTTACATTTTCTTTAACACGCAACAATGCAGGTTTATTTACTCAGTGCCTCATTTCGATTACTATTTCCTGTGAAATAGATTCAACCAGAAGTTCTTAATATGTAACTTTTACCTAAATTTTGGTTTTGAAATATTAGTATACACCAACACCATTACTGTTTTTCATAAAACAATGATTGAGTTTGTGTAAACGTCAATCCTGCAACAAGGAGAATATTGACGACGTCTCAGCTGGGAGTTTGGAATGTATTGATGTGACAGCTACGGCCTGACAATGTTTGATTACATGTACAGATCGTGTCTCAGTGGAGTTCATTACGGTTATCTTAAGTACGCTTGAGTATATTATTGTGCATGCGTTTCTCAGACCATTGTGACATATTACGATGAATAATCACGACAGTCAAGGCTGATCTTAAGGTAATAAAAACCGAGGCGTTTATTAACATAATATAATATTAAAAATGATTCATACAGAGTGACATAAAAACTGTTGAAAAAATAATTTGTAGGGTTAGCTAGATTTAAGTGACAAATCTGTAATGAGTGTAGGTTCAACTATAACGTATAATTAAGCCAGAATTTAAACTTCTAGCGAAATCTTGAAAGTTAAAATTTGGCTAGCCGTTGTTCTATGTATCTATGATGCTCCATATAATAGTAATGTAGATTTGGATATATTTGCTATATTTAATTTAGAATTGATACTATTTTGGTTAAATGTTTTAGAATGCCAAAGTTGCCATTTAATATTATCTGAGAAAGAGTTGAGGAATTCCGCTAGTAAAATGTTGTGCCTGAAGTTATGTGAGGGTAGAGAAGTTCAAAGCAGTAACCGCCTTAGTTATTTACCGAGTGCTTTGAGATCGGCTAACCGCTTTACCCACACTATGTCAGAGCTTTACATTCTAAAGTTATGTTTTTAACATTCATAACTTACAGTACATTCTGTTTATTTAGACTTCGTATTTAAATGATTTGACGTGTTACATATATCTTATTGTTTACAAATTTATTACTATAATTGTAGATTTTCAAAGTACATTAACTAGGAAGGCATTAAATTTTCTGCGTTGCATAATCAATAATTAAAGATGGTCTACGTTAAGTATATAATCTGAGTGGTCATTTTAAGAAGATTGCCTTCATCAATATCTTTGCATTGTTAGATTTTAATTATATACATATATGAACCAACAAGTATTTCGAAGAACTTGTTAATAGTTTTGAAACTAGTAGATATTGTTTAGGAAAAAGTGTACCTATCAGCTTTTATAGGTACAACATAGAAATTTTTATAATTACCATACCAATGACACATGCCGGTTAAATTCTAATCGTTACACATTTTATTCGCGCGTGATGTGCATTTTCTAGTATACTTTTATCGTAACACTGAATGTGCTCTAAGTGATTTAAGAAGTAAAGAAATATAAATTTATATTTATTAATTTATAAGTTATAAGAGGAAATAAGAAAACTAAGATGAATCATTAGTACAATATAATAAGTATAATAATTAAATAGACTTATGATTCTAAAATATCTGAAATAAACTCTCTCAAATAGGTTAAATTTTAATAACGAATATGCAAATATAAATATGGGTTATAGGTGATGTCGGTTGGCCTATAGAAAACATAAACTATTATCAAGCATTAAATTACCAAACGTGGCTGAAAATATACTTTGTAAGATTGTGAATGAAGCTAAGATAAGACGAGTACATACACTTATAAGTTAACATTTCCTACAAACAACGCCAGAACTACAATTAATATTTTCAGAAATATTATGCAACCCAATTCTTAAAAATTGTTTTGTATCCGTTCATAAATATTTATAACAACAGTGGTCCGCGTAAAAGTTTAATAGAAATGACAAAGCATTTACCTGACATAGTTAATAAAATATTATAATGTTAATACAGTCCAGGGTATTCATCATTATAGGAATGGCCTTTACAACGCACAATACAAACATTGAAGTAGTGAGCACCGCAGAAACAATTGGAATAGAAATGACCTTAGATTATTATTTACGTTCCTCCACCCGCGCCGCTAGCTGTGCCTGGCCTGGGAGTGATATCCTAATCCCGCTGTTGGTGTTGATAAGCGAGATTTCTTCTCTGAACCAGAGAGCAGACTTTATCAGAGTTCAGTTAGAGCTCTATACACATCCATTGGCAATATCGGTTACTAGACTTTGGAGCTAAGTCACGCCGGGAGCAACAAACATGTCAAAACATGCAGATGCTTCTCAACTGAGAACAATGTTTGTTTCTCCCGGCTTGTGCAGACATGCCTTTAAAGTGGACTTGCTCGGTTATACATTGACAAAAATAACCGTTAGAATTTTTATAAATATTTCAAAATATTTAATATTTAGCAAATTTAGTATAAATATACTGGTTTTGTTCCTGTTATTTAACTTTTTACAATTTTCAACTGACACCACTTCGTTAATTTTAAATCAATCACAATAATTTGTTGAAGTGACGTATTACTCGTAAAAACTGTGCAAAAAGTTTGGTAACTTTAATAGATCTAGAGATACTTTTTTAATATTACAAAATGGCGGCTAGGGGCTAAATGAAACAATTCCCATCCCATGTTTATATGAAATTTTAGTTTAAAATCACGAGTCATTTTAGCCACAGAAATTTGTGACACCATTTCCATAACACTGTGTATATTATTAATTGTGGAAAAAGGCATACTTAAATGTGGCATTAGAATTTTAATGAATTTAATAAATAGGTGCTCCTAAATGCCAAAAACTTTAAGTAAGAAGCACTCCAAATTACGCCCAAATCTCTTAACCATAAAACTGAATAATAGGTATGTTTTAATCCCATGTTTCTTTTATTGTTTTTTGTTATTAAAATTTTTTTTACGATTAAAATTTTTTAACGGTTTATTTTTAATATTTTTGAATAGTATATTATTCAAATAGTTGAATTGACTTAACAACATTCTCTCTTGTGGTTTGTCAATGGGTATTTTCTGTTTGTGATGATTTTGTTACTAAGCTTTGTATATCTAACGAAACGGTAGTATATTTGTGTTCATCATGCATACGTGTATATAAGCTCTTAGTATATATTAATAAAAATAATATATATACTAAGATATACTTACTCATACAGCCGATATAACATGAACTAAGTAGAAACGAACTGAGAAAGCTGTCGCTTTCAGATAGCCTGAGGCTCGCATACAAGGGATCACTCCAGTAACACATTGTGCTGTCGTTTCTTTATATTCATACGAAATACACATGATACAACATGCAGTACGTGAGTTGAAGCTTTAGGTTATTACAAGCTCTAGTATTTATATCATGTGATGTTTCAAATTACTATAATTATGTTACTAACCAACTGAAGCTAGTATGTAGAAATTAAAGTTGGATTTATCCATACATTAGCCATCGTCAGCTGAATAACTAACCTAACAGATAACTACTATCTGGCTATGAAATATCAAACAAGAGTGTTGTGAGAAGCAAGCCTGGAATCACAAGCAACATGTAGTGTGTCGACTGAACAAATTCAACAAATTAATACTTACTTAATAAAAACGTAAACAACACTAGTTATTAAAACTAAACTACAGAATATAGCCCACAATAGGTCTGCACTCACCGACCTACCACCTAAAACTGACAAAAGGCAATTACTACAATATAGAATTTGACTTGGTAGAATCAAGAAGGTAAATAAAATATGTCTCCTATAAAAGAAAGCTTACGGAGACTGTAAGAACACATGGGAATGTAGCAGAATTCCTGCTACAATAAATACCATGCATGCTAAAAAATAATAATGTCTAAAAATTGAAAAACGAATAATGACTAAAAATATGTCAAGATGTTTTAAGGCCATATTTATTATGCCATGCTCTTTTAATTTATTATTAATAGTATTTAGTATAGAGTAACTAAATTCGTTACATACATAATTTTCTCGTTATATGCATTAACATAATTTTCTTATGTTTGTGAACTCTTTTGGCGACTTTGTAGACAATTTTTTGACGATAACCATTGGACTTTGTAATATATATTATACTGTATTTAGTTTCTTTGGTATAGTTTTCTGGACGTAGATTTAATAATCTGTGTATTACAGAGCTGTAAGCACCATATTATTTAGGATATTGTATGGTATGAGGTTGAATAGCTTGTTTGGCTTGAATTTGTTGGTTTTCTATATGTAATGTAATCAAAACTATTATTATTCTTCTATAAAGTTAGATTCCAGAAATTCAGCTTCTTATTTTCTTATATATCTACGGTAAAATTTTTATTTTGGTGTAAATGAACTATAAAAAATATTTTGGTTAATAACAATAAACAAATGGGCAGGGGGTAAAGAGGCCCATGACTGTGATGGGTGGTGCTTGGAGTGAGCGAACGCCTTTGTTCATTCGAAGGCTGCTCGTCAATCCGTCTGTTAGTACTTGAGTCTCCGAACCATAGGTCGTCGTAAAAACAGCCATAAACGCCTGTATGACGTTTTATAGCTGGAGACATCGAAGTAAATTAATGCCTACACCAGCACCAAGAAATCCGAAAATGAGTGATATTCTAAAAAAATACCCTTGTTAAGTCAGTACTTATAGTTATTTTACAATTGGCATAAAATTGCAAAATATTATAAACTATATTATTTTAAATGCTAAGCTCCGTAAATAAATACTGATTTTCAATAACATGTAGCTATGCTATTTTAAGAAATATGCGTATAATGATTAACTATTAGATGGTTTGTGAAAACATGTTATTATTGTTAATTGCGTGAAGCAAAATTCATTTACCACCAGTCTTTCACAAAATTGAACTCGCATAAATTGATACAACATTGTATTTTGCTTCATTTAGTCGAATACTTTACACCTAAGGCCAACGGGCACCACACATTTAAAATTTACTCTTTATTTCTTTATATCCTTTGCCAGGCAATAAGGCAAATTTAAACTGCAAGTAAATTGAAGCAACGTTTAATCATGTTACCAAAATAACGACGTCTTACATTTTGTACCTATAGCCCACATCGTGCACTTGTTACATATCAACGATCTGAAAGGGTTAAATTAAATGATGTAACAATTATCGAATTGCAGACAACCACAGCTATTGTAACAAGCTTCGCTCGTCAAGCGCAAATCATTCGGAACGATAACCACGGAACAATAATCAGACCCAATCAATTCACTTCCGTTTGGCAATGATGAATTATCATATCCGCACGCAGTTCATTAGCAGAGTTGCTACTCATCTGTATGCCATGAATTGATATGTTATTCTTTGAAACGGTTTTATAATACAGTTGGGACAGTATTTTGAATTTGATTTAATTATTATAACTATTATAAATGTCATATTGCATAGTATTAAAAATAAAACATTCTTAATGCTTAGAGGTTGGTCTATTTCAATGACGTAAAACATTAAATTTCTAAGGTTTTTTAATGTCGTTTCTTTTCGTTCCGTTCTCACATCTAACAAAGTTAAAATAATGAATTTAGAAGAATGTCCTTTTATACTGATGGCTTTCTATATCACATGATAAGACTTAAAGAGTTAAAATGGTAAAATTTTATGTTTTGTACGAAAGATATTTACAAAATAGAAAACAAGACGTTTTGTTGGTTTCTAGTTTTGGCTAAGCTAGAAGTTGCCTAAGTAATTTATTATATTTAGCAAAGTCTCTACAATCATAATTCGTAAGTTTAATAGTAGGCCTATAAGAGTCATATAAATGAATTAAGCCCCGTGGTTACGTCTTATATAGTTGTATTTGAATAAGTAAAAACATAAATTAACTTCTGTTATAATTCTTAGAAAAGTAGAACATTTACATAAACTGATACTTTGAAATTTACATAAATACCAGGCTGTATAAACTATTGACAGAAGAAGTGTAATTTACCATCAATATCGAAAGGTATGCTGAAAGAGTATCACAGCTATACGGGGCTGTTGACGGATAATTAATTGCCTGTATGAGGGTGGCGAGACGGTAAGGCGATATCAGTTATTAATAGCCACCGATCATCTGTTATCAATAAACACCTATCGTTTGATCAGTTAATTGCCAGGGAATATAACTTCAGTACTTTGTAATTTTGGTATGCTGCAAAATACGACTTCCTAAACTCAAAACATTGTTCAAGGATCAGTAGTCTGGATGAGCGTAATGAGGTGTTATGGCGATATCAGTTATCAACACATTATCAGTTTAATGACTGGGTACCGATCTTAGTTGGTATTTTTTGGTAGAATACAGAACAGTTGTTTGAACTTTTTACACTCTGAAAACCGATAAGAAAGTAAATTCGGTAATGTTATTATTCATTATTCATAAGTCATTCATTCTTCATTCACAATGTCATTATTTTCTTAAACCTGTGATTATATTGTCTATAAACTTTAAACCAAATGTAAAAACCATTAATTTATTTTATTAATTGAGGAATCGTTGTAAATATAATTTTTTTGAAAGACTAAGAAGGCGACTAACTAAGTATTCATTGTCCAACACAGTATATTTGATATAAAATGATGGATATTTAACCACTAATGAAAGCTTAAAGAATTTGAAATATTTTACATTTCTATAATATCTGTCAACTCATAATGAGCATCTTGCCTTCATAATTGCATTATTATTTATTGGCCTACGTTTTTTTTAATGAAAATGCGACATTTTGTACACGGGATAAATTGTTAATTTATGGAAGTTAAAGTTTAGACTGAAATTTTATAACAAGATTAATTGTGTTTGTTGTTAACAGGTTCCATCATTACTGAAATACTAATAAAGTATTCATAGTGACACTGTTTAGTTTTATATTATGTCGATACAGCGATGTATGTAAAGTGTTACTCTAAATACAAAAAGGGAGCGATGCAATCTGGGTGGCTTTGATAGCCCGTTCGGAACTGGTAGTAAACCACACAAGCCGCGTTTAATGTCACATTCTGTTTTCTGTACGCTAGAGTAGCCAGTTTAACAATTCTCATTACAGGTTGTAATTTATAATAGATAGTTGCTATTTTATACAAATAGAATATTAAAATTTGAACTCTTTTCTGTACAATTACCAGTATTTCTGTGGCTCAATATTTTTTCAACATTTATTTCTCATATAATTGGTTTTAAATCATGTCATTTAAATTGATACGTTACAATTGTGTAAAACAATTAGATTATATCTCTTTGTATTTCTTTAGTACTTGTAGTCATTCCTTCTCTTACCAATTTAGTGACTAATGCGTAGAAAAATATCAAGTTTAAAACTAAACCCATGGAAGCATTAGAATATATCCTTCCCTTTTAGATTAGATTATTTGTAATTTTAGTGTGGACCAGCGTGTTAATTGAGCTGATATTTTAAACGGAGATGTTAAAATTCATTGCTTTTATATTTTTTCCATAATTTAAAGGATAACTAAAGTTACTTTAACCACCCTTCCATAACAAGACGTAAAGCTCTATATACAAATATTTAAGTGCGATGGAAGCTTTGCATTATTTAAAGATGTATAAAAGTATTCTATATTTAGTAATAACAGTTTTAAAAATTTGGTAGACAATGTTAAATTTAATTTAATACACTTTGTAAATTTCATGTTACCAAAGCAAAAAATAGTTATAATTATGACAATAAGATATCAATCAAATTTTGCACCACTAAAATAAAACCAACCAAGAAGAACAACCAATATTAGTCCCTAAATATATATATATATATATATATATATATATATATATATATATTGTGTATATATATATACATATGTAAATATATACATATGTGTATAAATGGCAATAGCCTTATTTGATTTTTCAATAAACATTGAATCACAAAAAGTACTTGCTCCGCCGGGACTCGAACCCGGATCTCTCACTTTCCGGGTGAGTGTGCTACCATTACACCACAGAGCCCTCACTTTTTACGATTCAATTATTTTGTATTTGGCCTTTTCTTTCACATATGCGTTTAAATAACCAAACTAACATATGATCGGAAGACCAAATACCTGTCAAACGACTTTTGTTTATATTATTCAAATGTGTATAAATGGCAATAGCCTTATTTGATTTTTCAATAAACATTGAATCACAAAAAAGTACTTGCTCCGCCGGGACTCGAACCCGGATCTCTCACTTGCCGGGTGAGTGTGTTACCATTACACCACAGAGCCCTCACTTTTTACGATTCAATTATTTTGTATTTGGCCTTTTCTTTCACATATGCGTTTAAATAACCAAACTAACATATGATCGGAAGACCAAATACCTGTCAAACGACTTTTGTTTATATTATTCAAATGTGTATAAATGGCAATAGCCTTATTTGATTTTTCAATAAACATTGAATCACAAAAAAAAGTACTTGCTCCGCCGGGACTCGAACCCGGATCTCTCACTTGCCGGGTGAGTGTGCTACCATTACACCACAGAGCCCTCACTTTTTACGATTCAATTATTTTGTATTTGGCCTTTTCTTTCACATATGCGTTTAAATAACCAAACTAACATATGATCGGAAGACCAAATACCTGTCAAACGACTTTTGTTTATATTATTCAAATGTGTATAAATGGCAATAGCCTTATTTGACTTTTCAATAAACATTGAATCACAAAAAGTACTTTGCTCCGCCGGGACTCGAACCCGGATCTCTCACTTGCCGGGTGAGTGTGCTACCATTACACCACAGAGCCCTCACTTTTTACGATTCAATTATTTTGTATTTGGCCTTTTCTTTCACATATGCGTTTTAAATAACCAAACTAACATATGATCGGAAGACCAAATACCTGTCAAACGACTTTTGTTTATATTATTCAAATGTGTATAAATGGCAATAGCCTTATTTGATTTTTCAATAAATAAAGATTAAAATCCTTTTTAATCTTGCGGTGAGACTAAAAGCAATTGTAGATGTTTATTGTATTTAGAAATAAAATTTTGAACTAAAAATGTTTATTTTTCACCAGCTGTTACCAATCAGATACTCATTCCTTATTATAAAACAGCAAACGTTTGCTGTGTAGTGTGATACGTGAGGAGTCAATATCATAACATTTTTACACATTTAGTTAACTTTGTTTATTATGGTTGTTTTCAGAATTAAATTCTCTACAATCTGTATTAGGAAAAAATAATTTGTTTATTGGTCATTTAACAATGTTATTCGACATCAAACATTTAAGACGGTATTTTTGTTATTAGATTTTTGGCAAATTTCATACTTTTTCTCAAAAACTGTTCACACTACAACCTCTAGAGTGGTTTTATTTGATTTTTCAGATGATTTTTCTTTATACAACCATCTTATTTGAGTTAAAAAGTAAGAACGAAACCTTTCAGAATCACTTAATGTCACCAGGTGAACTGAAAACAAAGCAAAATCTTTCGCCAGCCATTACTCAGTAATGGAGCGTTTCCGGACCTACCTTTATATAACATTTTTTTCTTATTTTTAGCTCTAGAATCACGTCTTAAAATATTTTACCATATTTCTGACTCACCATGTATATGTGTGTGTGTCATTTCTTCCTTTTAACATAAAATGCAGCATTCAAAATTCTACAAGTATAAGTATGGTTTACTAAGTCGGAGCATTCATGGAATAGGGCTGTGGTATAGGTACTTGCGGTTACGAGGGAAGACCTACTCAGCCAGTAGTTCTGGTGGTGTTATGGAGAGTTCACAAGAAGACCAAGTCCAAAGTGGCGATCGTGGATTTGTCTAAGACGTCGGACTTTGGATCTAAGTTAAAGATAGTGTTGTTTCAAATCCACTTGGTGACCGATGTACATTTTATCAGTACCTTTGGCCATGAACTGGATCGTCTCTCCTCCTTATTCTGTTTTATCCTCGCACTGGGTAGTGGCCCATGAGGATGTACATAATAAGGCTAAACGGAGACATTTAAAAAACCAAATGCGTCACAGAATAAGTAGAGAGATAAAGAAAAATCTAACAAACTTTTATACATGGGATTATACTACGAACCTTTAATCTCCAACCACAGATCACAAGTTCGGGCACCTGTTTAAGTAATTTTATGACGTTGTTCATAATTAATAGATATTTCATTAATTCATTTAAATTCAGATTGAAAAGTGAAATAATAAACCTTGTTGTTCTAGGAAGTCCGAGTGTCTTTGAAATGTTCGAAGATACGTTGAATAAATCAGCTGGAGGTTAGGGGCAGAGGGAGACTACAAACATACCTTGAACCTCATCAATTCTCTAGTGACCTCAATATTTGTTTCAGAGTAAATCGATAGTCAGTCAATAACATAGAAAAGATATTCATTTCATACATAACAATGATTAGTTATGAAGTAAAACTTGTATCAAAATATAGAGATTACTAACAAAATCTTGACTGTGATATTAAGTGTTTATTTGTTGGCTGTCAAAATGTGGATAACTTATTATTTAAATTTAATATATATTCGAATTAAAAATATGGTTTTAAGCAAAAAGTAAAGTTCGTTATTATTTAGACCACTTAGAAACTCAAAACCTTATGTTTTAAAAACTATATTTAATAAACTCTAAATAATACATTACATATTAAAAACAATTCTAAAGAAATAAAACATTTCAGGCCCAAATACTTCAACATTTATCGGTACGAATACTTTTGGTTAAATTAATTAAATTATTTACAATAATGAATAATACAGATTTTATTTACTTTGATTATACCTACTTGATTTAGTATCTCTTTCAAAAGCATTGTTCTCATTAACTATTACTGATTAGTTTAATTAAATAGTAAGAGGTTTGCCCACCCTGCAAAAGTTTATTTGTTAAAAAGCCAAACGCTCAGGCGGGAGACGAGTAGAATGATAAGTAAAGAGATTTTATAGCAGTGTTTTATAGTACTGCCTACAAGCACAATTTTAGAAATTTTAATGTTAGTAGCAAGAGCTCCTTGTTTACCGTTCAGGAGTTCATTTATTAAGGTGCCAGGGGCTCATGCAAGAAACAAGCAGAAAGATAAGTTAAGATATTCATAGCAGTGTTTTTATCACTATCTATTAGCGTCATTTTTGTGTAGTTAAATAGTAAGAGTTTTTTGTTTACTCTGCAGAAGTGTATGTGTTATGGCATCAAGGGTTCAGACAGGAAGCGACCAGAATGGTTATTTGAAGATTTATAGCAGTGTTTTCTATAAATATAGAACATCGTATTTTACACTTAAAGAATATGATTTTATTATATCTCCTATATTGCCAAATAATAATGTTCAAAATTACATTTTAATAAATTGCTATTACAACACACAATAATGTAGCTTGTTACAAAAGTTGTGAAACAACTAAAAATTACAATATCTTTTTGTGACATTCTTTTAATATTTTGTTTAACGGTTACAAATTAAATGTTTATTTAAGAATGGTAATTTAATTCATTTCGATGGATCATATGTTCCTTTTAATTGGAAACAGTTTGATTATTGAAATATCCTTAAACTTTACTTTTATTGTACCGATGCTACATTTATATGTACACTATACGAAAGAACATTGCATCGAAAAACATACACTGAAAAGTTAGATACTGCCATTTTATAACCCTAAAGTTTCTTTTTAATTAAAAATATTTAACAGATGTAAATAAAAAGGCTGCAGGCAAAGCTGGTAAACAAGATATAACGTAAACGAGATCTCAACAGTTTACACACGGTAACCAACTAAGTAAACGTTCATTACTTTACCAAGATTTTGCAACTTAGTTTGAATACCAAATAACATCCCTCGGGGATAGAGCAAAACTATAGTTTTTATACAACTAAAATGGGAGAATTTATTGATAATAAATTATGTAGAAAGAAGGCAGCGAATAAATACACATAAAAAACCTAATTAGTAATGTGTGTCATTAATCATAAACAATATTATTATGACATTTTCATTTCCTTCATTATTGTTTAATTTATTGTATCAGTAAATGTTTCAAACTCATCAATTGATATAAAAAATCCGTTAATTTCAGCAACTCAGCAAAAGTGAATAATGTAAACACTGCCTTCATCGTCTCGCTTTATTGTGCTGTTTGAGAAGTCCTCTATAAATTACAAAGATACATCGTCTTCAGTCTTCTCTATTGCCTCATTCTCTTAACTGTAAGGATAAATCCGTCTCCCTTTAATTCTGCTGGTGATGTTAGCATATCCTCCAACTACATTGTGACATAAACGTGTCAAAATTAAATATTCCCTGTATCGTCTCACATTAGCATAAGAAGTCCTATAAGAACATCAAATTCAAAGCCATATCGTCCCTCGTCTTTCTACAGTTTCCTTTTGACTGCAGGTATGAGCCATTATTCCTGAATTTTAATAAACTTTTTATGGAATTACATTTGAAAAAGGGATGTGTGGTAATAAAACGAACAAACACATTCTCACCACAAGGATTTTTATATTCTCTATTTAATATTAATAGTTTGAAAATATTCAAATTAAGAATGTTAATGATAGTACACGGTGTGGGAACTCAGAATGCTATAAATGATTTAAAAAAGATATATTCTTTTTCTATTAATACTTATAAAATCTTTTGTATTCCAGCTAGTTGTAAGGGTTGCCATCTCAAATTTTTATCTTTTTAATTCGTAGATACATGTAATAAATGCTATCTTATAAATAAAACTATAACACCAGTGAAAATTTATCAGTTTTTTTTTTAAATTATGAAATAATGAATTATTGAATTAGTAAGAAAAGATATTCTTTTTTACTACAGCTATTTTAATATTACCTAAGTATGACGTGTCAATATAATCACACACTGCATACTAATATCGAAAGGTTAAAATCACCGCTGTGACTGAAAAGGTTAAAATGATTAATATTTCTCACAACTCTTCGGCTACTTTCTCTTTACAGGGGTCAGAACTGTTCCGGTTCAGCATCGATTCTATGGAGTAAAAGTCAAGGTGAAATTTAATACCGCATTTCCTTATTAGGTCATCACGAAAAATGTGAAAAATATGTGTTGTAGTATTATATTAAAATAAAAATTTATCGTTATAGATAATGTAAGTTATTTTAACACTCGACTAAATGTTGGTCCAAATGTGACACAGCAGATTTTTATGCACCAAGTTTAAGTTATATTGAGTGGTTTAACCAGATAAAAGTAAACCCTTCTGGGTTTGTGAGAAAATCTTGTTGAGTTTTTTCATATTACCCGAGTTTCATATATTGCTAATAACTTGACTTGACGCTTGACATGACAATAATATACATGATACATTTCACCACCAATCCAATATAAGTGGATTACGGGCACAACAGCTGCACCTGATCTTTTGTTCTATAAATTCTGTCCAGTCAAACTTAAAGTATTTTAGATATTATGCAAAGTTCAATGTATACTAGTTGAATTGTAATATATAACTTTTACGTTAATGTAAAATTAATTTCATCTCTATAATAGTTACGGTTTGAACTTGTGACTAGATTATGTAATTTAGGACATTAATAAGAAATACAATTTGTAGCCATTTGTATTTGACTTTTAAAAACTAACTTAAATATAAATGGAATTAGACAAAATTGTACATTTTGGGTTTAGTCCAAGGCGCACAATAAAACTGAGAATTATTTTAATATGAATATAATTGATTTCATAAATTTAAGAATTAAATAAACTTCAGTTTAATATTACTTGGATTCAGTAATGTTTTTAAGAGACGGTTTGCTATTAAATTGAAAGGAGAGCATTTTATTTTAGTTTAATTTGAATATCAATAATCACGCAAAAGGAATTTATCAATGTTGTATAGCGATATGAAGCAAGTTAGATACTCAATATTATATATTAATTCTGAGCTTCCAAAAATAAAAGAATGAATGTTAATCATAGATCGTGGACAAGTGAAAGAATCAAAAGCTTTATAAAAACTACAGTGATAAACAATATACACTACTGAGTTATAAATATGAATGCTGGACTAGCTAAGTACTCAATACTATACAGCAAAATTAATTATGCTAACTACAGTACACAACTGAGTATTAAATATAAATGTTATTTAGGTAAGTACTCAACGTTGTACAGGAATAATGCCCTAACTAATGTACCCATCTGAAGGTTAAATATCAATGCTGGAGAAGGTAATTACTCCATGTAATATAGCAATAATGGGCTAGCAAATGTTTACAATGTTAACATTCGAAGCACCACATGAAGATTCACATTAACAATATTTACATTTACTCTACAATAACATAAACGCCTGGGGTTTGAAGTGTTGCTTATTATTTTAGTCAGGTTGTATTTTTTTAGATTTGCCTATTGATATATTTGATGAGGTTTGAATCAGATTCATGTTTTAAAAAATGAGAGGGAAGTTTATTATAACATCACAATGTAATCAGTGAACACGGTTGCTTTATTTCAAAGTACACGTATCAATATTTAATTTTATTTATTTTAGTGATTATGATAACATGTGACACATGTATAAACCAGGTTGTGTTTGCAAGCTAGTGAACTATGAAAACACAATTTAAAGTATCTTGTGATTTATTGTACTAGTTTGCTAAAGTGGGGTCAAAACGCAGAATGTTTTAACCTCGTTACATACATTATGAATTTAATAACACCTTTGCCAGTAAAGTATATGCCTTTCTTATATGTAATTATCATAGTTTCAATATTCAGTAAAAATGAGTATTGGTGTAATACTTAGTGGATAGAATAATAAAAATTCTGAAATATAATAATTTTCAGGCTTAACCATTTTACCCTTTAAAAATGTATAACATTTTTGAAGTACCTCGTTGTTAAATCCATATTCAGTAAAAAAAACCTTGAATATCAACAGACAGGTCTCTCCGTTGACAAATCTGCTGTAGTTGTTTTATAAAATACTAAAAAATTTTATAAAAATATTTTATATAAGTATCTTGGTAGAATAGAAATGTATTAGTGCTAATTAAAAAAATTCCAATAATTCAGTACAATTTTATTTACGAAAATGTATGAATTGTAATTGGAAAATGCAACTCCAAATATTACTAAAAATTTGTCGAGGTCCTACCCCTTCAAAAAATAGATAAATAAGTACAGTATTAAAAAAATGTCTAAAATTTAAAAGTTATTTACATTTAACAGTTTTATAACTAAAAATTTATGAAATATAACCATATGGTTTGCGTTACAAACTAAATGTTCTGTCTCTAAAACCTGGCTTTATTGTAAGCAATTTTGGTTTTGTAGGGAAAAATTACAATTTAAAATCATTTAAAACATTTTTTATGCAATAAATTGTAATAGGACAGTTTAACACTACCAAGACTTGGTCCTAAAAGTCCACTCCATTTTCTTAAATGTGCTCGCACTGTTTCCTGTCATAGCCAATGCAAAGCCTCACTCCATCAGTAGGTATCTAACCAAGATAAGCTACTATCAGAATTCCTATCTATAATGTCTGGTCCACAGAACAAACATAGTCAAGGAATAACATATTTTTTATACAAATTTGTAAATAAATTATGTAAAAGATGGTAAAGTAAATTCAACCGTAAATATTTATGTGTTTACATTTACTTGTGTAAGTCTAAGATTATGTTCTAACATTTTAATATTTATACTATTAAAAGTAACGTTGATCAGTACGAGTGATTAAATATTATATATATATCATATATTTATATTCATATAATATACTACCTTGGATTAGTTAATTTGACTTACACGAGGAAGACGATAGTTTATGCAAAGATAAATCACAGACTCTAGGGAACAGAGACTACGAAATTCAATACGCCGGTTAGGTATGAATGCTTGATGAACGTGACGTAATCTAATTTTATTTAGATTCCATAAGGAAAGACAGTGTTGTTTGTAAGTGCGGTATGATAGAAATGTGATCCAAATTTATGTTAATTCGGTACTACCTACAAGGATAGGTTAGTGAAATGTCTATTATTAAGAGGGAGTACAGTGGGATTGTCACAAACCTTAAATAATATGACATACCTGACCTTATAGATCAGGCATACAAGATATTATCTTTGTTGAAACTCTTAAGTCAAAGTTACAGGAATAAAAATTGTGTTCAAACAGGAGTTAAATTTTACTAAAAGATACCAACGACTTCATCCTCTTTAAGGATTTGACTTCTGAAAGCGTACACTGGTGAAACCCTGGACTGATTGATAACTAATAGTTGTTGTAATTCCCGAAATTGTACTGTACATAGAGTGAAATATTTAGCGTCAAGTAGATTCCAATGACAGTTTCTTTCTTATTGTCATGAAGTCATTGATTGATTGTTAAACAAACAATCAAATATTGCATATCTGTTACCATAACCGGATTTTATCGGAAACCTAAACTTTTAAAAATTATTTTCACAGTTAAGATGTACTCGCACTTATTATTCTACGGAGTAAGTTTTAGTTTTCAGGTGGCAGTTTAAAAGAAATTAAAGCACATCATTATAAATACGGAAAAGGCGACAAGATTGTTTCACACAGTTGCATTGGATAACCCGCTCAACCACAGTTCTGGCCCTAGAATCAAAACAATACGTAACCACAGTTGGTCTGCTAGACTGTGATTGTGAACACACAGCCCTCCTGCTACATTCCTCACTGTAACTTCCCGTATAGAAAGGTTTATTGAAACCAGACTGTAGTCATTCTGCCTAATTTTGGAGTCTACATCTTAGAAGCTAATTAAAAGTAATAAACAATGTTTAATGTACTTTTGATATTAATGTGAAAATCGCATACAATAAGACTCGAGCTACTATAAACATAAGTATTTAAACAATAAATGTGATTCGTTACTTTTATAAAATTCCCTACGAAATTTTACAAGGACTTCCTCGTGATTCGTAGACTAATAAAAAAATATAATTTTATTTAAAACTTACATCTTCAGGATTTACTATTTTATCAAATACAGACTCAATTAATATTTATAATATTTTAAACTAATCTTTTTGTTATTAGTCTTAACTAAGGAGTTAATAAATAACATGTACCACAGAAATACCGCATAAGATTTTATTATTTATCTCTTGTTTTATCAGTTGGAAAAAACTTAACGTCAATATTTATAGATATCTTAGAAAAAAACACTTAACTTGTATACGATGGAGCATATTTATGTGTTTTTTTAATTAAATTTATTCAGGTATATATTACTTCAGTGATAATAGTTCCCGAGATTTAGCGCAATTGTGACTGGTTGCAGTTTTAGATTATGCTCATAAAGGATACACAGAATAGCTATTCCCTTGATAATTTATCATTCCATATAAACTGTACGTGTGTGTGGTTTTTTGCTGTAGTGGATAGAGACTCACTATGTCCGTTTGTTGAGGAATCAACCTTGTCGTCAACGAATAGTTTATTAAGTCACATTATTGTGCAACTACTTTGTTTTATTCCTTTAGCTAAGATAAATAGCTGTTCAAAATGAAAAAGGAACTCACTTCGAGTACTTTTTGTCAACGCGTTTAAAATTAATTGTATTTATAAATCATAATTTCAGTTTTGCATTAGTTTTTATTTAAAATAAATTCAGAGTAAACTAAATGAAAGCCATTTCTTACTCCTGGAATATCCATTATATTAATGAATTATAAATTTATTACGTAAGATACCTGATGATTTCACTGTTTTGACGAAATTCGTCTTAACTTAACAGTGTAAAGAAACATCAGAAGGTAAATTTATAATTCATTAAACTAAATTCGTCACTACGGTCATCTGTGGTAATATGGTAATGTAGAAATTAATATTTCTAGCACGCTAACGATAGCTAGTAATCGTATAGGTAAACATATAATATTTGATCTCGGTACTGCATGTATAGCTCAAACGCAGGACCGTTCATGATATATGGTCCAATCGCGATCACTCAGTCTCGCTCTTTGTTCTCTCTTGGACAGAGTAGTGTCATTTCGGTCTTCATGCCCCATTTTCTCGCGCTAGTTAGAAGTGCATCGTGTATCGTTGGAAGAGATATGGTCCGGTTGTGGTCGCTCATCCCTTTGCTCTGGTGATGGTTCCTGTCTAAACTTGCTCCTACACCGATGCCAGTGAATATTCTCGGTGAAAGTAAGTGACCCCGTTCTTCTGTAGATACCAATGCAGCCCTGGAAGCTCTGGACGAGCTAGAAGTCCCCCCTCGAATGAAGCGAGGCAAGAACCAAGATCAACATCGGTGGGTGGGACTTTCCTTAAATGCACCCTTTATACTTTTACCTCGTCCATCCTTCCAATTTTAGGATGTAATTTCAATTTTAATTTTGCCCATATGTACAGTAAATAAATAGTCTTCAATTTTATCTTCTGCGTTTTTACAATAGGTGTTTTTGGAATAATAATATGTAATGTAACAATATCCAAATAATACATTGTTCAAAGTAAAGTTCAGTTTTAGAAAATCTCTATTGATATGGAAATCAATAAGTATGATACATGTAATATATTTAGTAGAATAAATATTTGATCCAGTGAATTGTTGACCGAGGAGAAGATGGAAGTTACAAAAGAAAAGGTAGAAAGTTTGTTTACTTTCGCCAATCGTTAAAGGGAATGCTTCGGTGGCGCCGCTAGGTCTATATGGTCCAGCCAATCTTCGCAACTGTGTTTGAGAACACTTTTTGGGATTCAATCTATTACAGATTACTACGGATATTTTATTAGTTTTAAACTTTTACAACCGATTGAGACCGAGCTATAACTCATATTACGAGTACACTTTCTTAAGCTTATATTGAGTAGATGTATATTGACTGAAGCGGTAAGTTCAGCGGACGAACGGTTACACTTTATCTCTTCTTTTACAATTTGCCTAACAAATAAACAATAAAGAATCATTTCCCAAATATTTTCATCCATTTCTAAATACCTAATGTACCTAAACCAAGAGTTATAATCTCAATTCTCAAGAATTTTAAATTCAAACATAGGTGTGCATAATTTAAATCTTTGTTTACAAAGTATGTTTTACAAAAAAAAATAAAATTAATTCTTAAAATACTTTATTTAAAAATTGTGACTAAATCATATAGAAAATTGAAAAATTTCGATATTTCTGAAACCAACATTTAAACAACACTATTCAAAGTAATATTTTTAAATATCTTGTTAATAGCTTAACAAGTAAATACTAAGGTTAAAATTGTACCCTTTTAAAAGAAAAGGTCTTTCAAGTAAAAGTTTTGCAGACTTCTTTGTGCCGTGGATGAGAGAGTTAGTCTTGTCCCCAAACTTCTATTTTATTTTATCTAGTGAAAAAGTGTTCATTTACTTAATCTGATGGGTAAAATAGAAAAATATATTCTTAGATTTAACAGAAGTCTGTTAATAATATCAATATTGTATTTTGAACCGTTTTCGATGGGAAAATGGGTGTTTTAAATCAAGTATATACAAATCCACATCTTGCCTTCTCAGGAAGGTCTCCTATTTATAAACTCTCTTTCGATATCTTACATGTGTTAAGTGGCATTGGTATTCAAGTATGGCCTGATAAAGTCCATTCTAACTAAACTTATTATTTTTTTATTATCATTATTTTGATAGAGCGATAGATCTTTATGCTATATTTATTCTTACTATTCAAAATATATAAAATATTCATATTTCGTTGTGAAAATAAATATAGGAAACATAATCTTTGCAAACAATACATTTGAAGAAATTTACGTAATTGTATTCCGAACAAATGTATTTTCCATTACCAATCTCTTAATTATGACTATAGTGAAATTTGAGTGTAGCGTCCAAATAAAATTTATATGACCCATTTTTCTATTTATAAAGATTTAAATAATAAAAATAAAATGACAGGTATTTGGTCTACAGATTATATGTTAGTTTTTTTTTTATTTAAAACGCAAAGGAGACAGATACGGCCAAATACAAAATAATTGAACCGTAAAAAGTAAGGGCTCTGTGGTGTAGTGGTAACACACTCAACCGGCAAGTGATAGATCCGGGTATATCCACACACACACGCGCGCGCGCGCGCGCGCTCCCTCCACTAGCATACCCATAATAGAGCTTTATTCTTCCTGAACTGTAGTCTTATTGTTGCTCTCTCAAGCATGCTAGATACCAGGCCATTACATAATTGCTAGACTTCCCCATTAGCATACAATAACTGTGTCTATAGTTTTCATCCTTTCCTGGATCACAGTTGATATTGAGTTGTTTATAAACTCAGTTTGGTATTCATTGACCATTGATAAATTGTTAGATTCTTCACCTACTTTAATACCTGATAAATGTGTCCAGGAGGTTAGCACCTATCTGCCGCTCCTTGTTGTTTGTTTTTGTACCATAGTTCTAATTCTTTATGCTGAATCGCGGTAGGAAGTAGGCTCCTGTTAACTAGACGCGGTGCGTGGACATGGTTTGTTTAGTTGGACCGGTAATCAGCTGATCGGTCTACGTTCCGACCCGGCAAGCCTGGAGAGAGAGAGAAGCAGTCAGTCCAGTCTTGGCGATTCGAAGAAAGGGTTGTACCGGTCGAGTTAGATGCTGAATTTCTTTCTCTAACCCAATAGTTGGGATTTAGTAGTAATTATTTATCGCGGGTAAATTCAATTTCAAGTATTTAAATTTTTTAGTGCGTTTTATTTTCCGATCTGCCTCCGTAATCTTTCAAAGTAGTAAGTCCCGTGCCAGCGTATAGTTAATATCTTTTATTTTATAATACTGTAATTAAAATTTCTAAAGTTTCCCATCTTTCAGAGTCTGAAAATTTAATTCAATTTTGAAGTATTGTGAATTAAATTTTGGTCATAAAGTAACTATCAAGTTTTGTGTTATATTAATTTTGAGTATTTTGAGAAGAGAACTTTTTATTTTGTTTTGTTAATATAAACCATTTTTGGAGAAGTATACATTTTTAGTTTAATTTTAATTTTAATACCTTTTAATCAGACTCTTAATTAGATTTGTTCGATTGAGTGACATTTGAAGAAAATTGATTCAAAAGTTTGTAAAACTTTGTAAACTTTTGGGTGAACTTAAATTTCGGAATAAAAGCAAGTATTTCCGAAAAGTTGTTTTAATTTATAAAGTATTTGCTCCATATTAAATTTAAAATATATGTGCTATATATAACAGTACAGTTTCATAGAAAAAGTTGTTTGTATTAAAAGTTTAGTAGGTATAAACAATATTATAAGTTGAAACCAATTTATTCATGTTATCTTTGTTATTATTTATCAATGTTTGTAATGTCTTTTAGTTCACCAACACTTTAATATGGCTAGTTAATAATTAAGATGAAGATTTTACAAAAATAAACCAACTAATATATTTAAGTTGTAAGTATGCATGCTGGCAAGTAAAAAGTAAATTTTTAATCAGGAAAAAGTAAAAAAGAAACTATGTACCATTTACATCTCTGTTATAAAAACTCCTCAATTTTTTTAAAGTGAGCAATTAATGTCTTTGTCCAGTTCTTTTTTACCAAAAATAAGAAACTCAAATTCAGTTTATCATATACAGGTTTTCTGTTCCATTTAATTAGATAGGGTGTCAGCTGTCATAGACAGTGGGTAATTGATAAAGTTCTTCTAGGGGTTGCTCTTTCACTCCAACCTCGTTAAGTTTTTATATTTAAGTTATGAGGCATATCTGTGTCAAATTGAAAACCTTCTATTGGTAAGTTGGACAATTAGTGGTGAGTGAGGTCTTTGCAACACACACACACACACACATTTTACCCTTGTGAAGCAGCAAAAGACTGGTACTACTTACCAAGAGTAAAAAGCCCCCGGATGAACCATCATTTTACAGACCGCTCTGTATGCTGGATACAGCGGGTAAGATACTGGAATGAATAATACATCAGAGGATTGAAAAAGTAGTGGATCACCTCTTGGCTGATAACCAATATGGCTTTCGGAAAGGGGCGGTCAACCTTGGATGTGCGATCAACCTTGTAGTCACCACTGCCAAAGATGCGATCGCGGGGACCCGATGGAAGTTCGGTACGAAGAAGTACTGCCTAGTAACTGCTTTGGACATTCAAAATCCATTTAATTCTGCCATCTAGGATATCATTATGCGGGCCCTCGAAGAGAAACGTGTATCAGGATACCTGTGTAGAATCCTAGTCAGCTACTTCATCGACAGGTTCCTAAGATACGACACAAACATTGGTCCGAGAGAATTCCAAATAACTGGAGGGCTTAGTTTTTAAGGGCCGCTTATGTGGAATGTTATTGTGACGTGCGCAAAAATACCTATATTAGTTTGGCAGAAATTGTAAAACTGATCACTCTATAATTGTCTCTTAATTAACCAGTGTCGTAGCGCGCCGACATTGTGCCAACGCAACTAAACGTCAACTAGTTGGCTAAAACATGTGCATGCCGCAATTGCCTAACTTCTAACTGCAGGCGTAAGGGTACATCATTACTCCAGCCAATGCTCGCCATGTGCCTTTCTGACCCGACCGACAACGGTGTAGTAGCGCACCGACATGATTAACCGACTGTGCCTGAACCCTGATAACGGCTGACGATTTGGGCATTGGAGGTCCAACTGCGAACTGTGGTGTACGTTTTGGTGTTCGTGTGCTGTTGAAGACTGGAAGCCCTTCAGCATCGCTGGATATTTTGGAGCCGATTTCGGAGAAAAGGCCAAGGTGAATTTACTACCATACTTAATTACTGTTCTGTTTGTAAATTAAGAAATGACAACTACAATTTTAAATTTCATGTCGTTAGTGAAATATTTAACTAAACCAGGCCTCGGTAATTGAACCTGTTAGGAATTGAATACTGTGTCACATGTTGAAAAATTATTGTCTCCTTAAAAATTCATGAATTTTTTTCTAATTATTAAACTGTAATTATCATAGTAGTACTGTAACTACTTATTATCTTAAAAAAAGACCAGTGTAAATCACCAACTAAGTAAGTTTATACTATAGTCATGCAAAAATTAAACAAATGTTTTCCTTGCTTAAAATAACTCCTGCAAGTGTTTAATGTTATGTTTAAAAGCATACTAGGTCTGTCACCTCAAAAATAATATTTTCTTGCCAGTATCTGAAATAATGTTTCAGTTGAATAAATTATAACAATCATTATGATAACTGGACAATTTTTAAGCATTATAATCTTTGTATTGAAGTAAAATCTCATCTACTTATGAAATTAATCATGTAAAATATATATTGAGGAGTTCCTTGAATTTGAATTTTAAATTACACTATACAGTGTCGGTCGATTTATAGCTCAGATGTCAATTTATTTGTAATGATGATTAATTTTGTTAGCTATAAGAGATGAGTGATTGTTTTGATGTGTTTATTTATTTTAGACCTAAGATGTTCACTATTTTGATGAGTAAATAGCCACCACCCTTGTAAAGTTGGCATCCTATAACAATATTTCATGCATAGATCTAATGACAGTACAAATTATCAGTTCTAACAATAAACACAAAACTACTGAGTTAACTAAGAAAGGAATTCCGAGTAATTAATGAAACAATTTGCTAACTGTGAATTTTGAATATATTTTACACTAGAATATTTTTGTCAAATGTAATTATATCTGTTTGTTGTGAATAGTAGTTAATAAAATGTTTTTATATAGGATAACCTGTCATATTGAGATTATTTATGAGTATTGCTCAAGTATAAATATATATATATATATATATATATATATATATATATATATATATATATATATATATATATATATATGTAGAAAAAAGGCCAACATATTAATATTAATTAACTATATTTCGCTTTTCGCGTCTTCAGGTCAAAACAACATAACAAAACACATAAAATAATTAAAAACATACATGTAAACAGATAAATAAATGAATAAGCATAATATTCTTGAAATGATAAACATATGTTCAAACTGTGGGTGTAAAGATGTGATGAGTGTTCAGATGATTTAAATTTTATCGAAGATTTAATCCATAGGGAAATTTAGATTTTGTGACAATTTGACATGCTTGTTCTAAATTTCTTAATTTTGATGTATTTGAATTATTTTTTATTGATCGTATTGGTTTTTACTGTATATAAATTTTCAAAAGATTCTTTGTGTATTTTACTATGAATGACTCAATGGTTTTGATTCATCATTATGCTTAAAATCATAACGGTGACCTGTCATTCTTATTCTTAAATTATTTGTTGTAGAGCCAATGTTAGTCTTTAGGACATTTTTTTACACTGAATTTGGTATATACTACATTTTTTGTATCACATGTCAAATTTCCAATAATTTTGTATACTTTTTTAGTTGAACTACTTTCGAATTTTGATGACTCTTGTATTTGATTGCACACCATGCATCTTGATTTATTACATGGATGTGCTCCTTTAAAATTTATTTTTCATTTTCCAACATCAGAATCAGCTGGTAATTTTGGTTTCGATATAATGTCCTTTTAAGATAGGAGGTCTTTATAAAAACAAATACGTGGAATACATTTTAGAAATGAGGTCTGTCAGATGGAGAATTTTGAAGAATTTTTGTAAGCTACTTTAAAAATGTTATTAATTTTGTAAAGACCAGGATGATATTGTGTTATTAATTTAGGCTCATCATAATATTTCTTTTTGACATAATTGTTATTAAGGTTACTTTCATTGAGCTGTAGCTTCTCATTCAATAGCTTCTCAGGATATCCTCGTTTTAAAAAAAAGCATCATATATGTTACTAAAATAATTTTTAAGAATCTTCACTCTCACTGCATAATTTAGTTGCTCGTGTAGCCAAGCTTTTGGGAATTGATCTTTTTACATATACAGGGTGACAACTGTTGTAGTGTAGATATTGAAAAGTGTTGGTAGGTTTTACATTAATTTTGTGTTTCAAGTAACCTTTCTTGATGTAAACGTCAATATCCAGAAATGTAACTGACTCTGTTGAAATTTTCCAAGTAAATTTTAAATTGTTATCGAAGGAGTTCAATGCGTTTAAGAAATCTAAAAGTTTTTCATTACTCTCTGTCCATAACATAAAAATGTCATCTATGTATCTAGTCCAGAATAAAGGTTTTAAATGTTTGAGAATGTAGAAAACTCTTGTTCAAATTTTGCCATAAAAAGATTTGCGTATGATGATGGGGCCATTCGGGTACCCATGGCTGTTCCTTTCTTTTGTAAATAAAATTTGTTTTGAAATCGAAAACAATTGGAAGATAATATAAAATTTATGAGAGTAATGATGAAGTTAGTGCTTGGTTTTGAATTTCCAGGTCTTTTATTTAGAAAGTGTTTCACAGCTTCTATACCTTTATTGTGGTCAATATTAGTATATAAGGAAGTTACATCAATCGTAACTAACGTCACATTTGTTGCAATAGGTTGGGGTATTTCTTTTAATCTTTCAATAAAATGATCAGTGTTTTTCAAGTAGGATGGTAAATTTTTGACAAACTCCTGTAGGTGTACATCTACAAAACCCTGATATTCTTTCTGTGGGAGATGATATTGAGGCGACTATGGGACGGGCCAGGTGGTGATATCTTTGTTTTGTGTACTTTCGGTAACACGTAGAAAACAGGTGTTTGAGGATTTGTGTTTATTAAAATATCAATTAGCTCTTTTGGCAATCCCTCTTTAATATAATTTTCTTTCAAATATTTCGTTATTTCTTTATTAAAGTGGTTTGTCATATCAGATTTTAATAACTGATAAGTTTTCTTCATGTTCTAATTGACGGTTGGCTTCTCTAATATAGTCTGAAATGTTCATGATTACTGTTACATCACCTTTGTCAGCAGGCAAAATTACAATATTTTTGTTATTTTTCAGTGAAGAAATGGCTTTAGATTCTTCCTTAGAGAGATTTGATGACGTTGGCAAATCATCAGAAAAAATTTGGGTTAGCAATGTTAGATAAAATAACGTTCAAAAAATTGTTCGATAGGGTGGTCTGGACTTAATGGTGGTGGTTCCCAAGTTGATGTATCTTTAAAGTGTTCAGTGAAACGTTTTCATTTTCAACAGTCATGCAATGTAAATTGTTAATATTTTTTGTGTTCATTTTGAGAGTCATTGTTGTTATCAAAAAAAATATTTTAATCTCACATTTCGGGCAAATTGAATAGTATCCATCACTAATTGAATTGTGGTCAAAAATTGGAGTTGGAGCAAAGTTAAGTCCCTTAGAACAAACAGAGAAAATTTCATTTTAGTTGCAGATTATAATCTGATAAGTTAATTAAATTCATCTCGTCACATTGCATTGAAAATTGTGTAAGGTTATTGTTTTGTCGAGATGGGGAAGTTTTGCGATGAGAATGGGGTGGGAGAATGAAGACGGAGGTGGTGGTGGAGGTAAATCTGAAGCTATTCAATTAGAGACGAGGTCTATGGATATGGTTTTGGTGTTTGAAGTGGGCTGTAATTCACATGTTACTGAGGATTGCAAGGGTAAAGGAGTTTCTTCTTGTTGTTGCGTATGCAATATATTTTGTGTCACTACTGAGTAATTTTGGAACTGTGGTATAAATTCTCTCGAACATAGAATATTATTCATATAATCAGAGTGTTGTATGTACACATTTTGGGCAATGTTAAAAACCATATGTTTGATAATAAAGATTGGTAAACTTTCGCTGATGAATTTTGCATTTTGTAGAAATTAAATTCATGGCATGTTGTCTTAATTTCATCAATAAATGGTAGCGTGCATGGAAAGCTATAATACAAAAACTGTTGAAATCTGTATGCTTGATGATAGTGGAATGACAGTTGTCTTCTGTACAGATCATAAACTGTATTTCTAAGAATTGTGCTAGTGTTAACTGCTAAAACTGGTTAATATTTTGGTGCATAAAAAACTTGGTAAACCAGATATAGGAAATTTCACAGTAAGACCTTTTGGTAAAAGCCCAAATTGTATGCAAGCCGAAAGAAATATAACGTGACAATAACATTTTACTGATTTAAAACCATGTGAAATTCAAAGTAGCTTTTGAGTTTCATTCCTGTTATTCATTAGTGTATTTATGTTGGAATAAGTAAAAAGAAAAGTATATAACAAAAATCGGAAAAGGGCCAAACGTCAAGAGACCTTACTTGGATAATCAATTGAATGTCATTCGACTAATACATGTAGGAAAAAAGGCCAACATTATTAATATTAATTAACTATATTTCGCTTTTCGCGTCTTCAGGTCAAAACAACATAACAAAACACATAAAATAATTAAAAACATACATTGTAAACAGATAAATAAATGAATAAGCATAATATTCTTGAAATGATAAAACATATGTTCAAACTGTGGGTGTAAAGATGTGATGAGTGTTCAGATGATTTAAATTTATCGAAGATTTAATCCATAGGGGAAATTTAGATTTTTGTGACAATTTGACATGCTTGTTCTAAATTTCTTAATTTTGAATGTTATTTTGAATTATTTTTTTATTGATCGTATTGGTTTTACTGTATATAAATTTTCAAAAGATTTCTTTGTGTATTTTACTATGAATGACTAATGGTTTTGATTCATCATTATGCTTAAAATCATAACGGTGACCTGTCATTCTTATTCTTAAAAAATTATTTGTTTGTAGAGCCAATGTAGTCTTTAGGACATTTTTTACACTGAATTTGGTATACTACATTTTTTGTATCACATGTCAAATTTCCAATAATTTTGTATACTTTTTTTAGTTGAACTACTTTCGAATTTTGATGACTCTTGTATTTGATTGCACCACCATGCATCTTGATTTATTACATGGATGTGCTCCTTTAAATTTATTTTCATTTTCCACATCAGAATCAGCTGGTAATTTTGGTTTCGATATAATGTCCTTTAAGATAGGAGGTCTTTTAAAAACAATACGTGGAATACATTTTAGAAATGAGTCTGTCAGTGCGAGAATTTTGAAGAATTTTTGTAAGCTTACTTTAAAAATGTTATTAATTTTGTAAAGACCAGGATTGATATTGTGTTATTAATTTAGGCTCATTCATAATATTTCTTTTTGACATAATTGTTATTAAGGTTACTTTCATTGAGCTGTAGCTTCTCATTCAATAGCTTCTCAGGATATCCTCGTTTTAAAAAAGCATCATATATGTTACTAAAATAATTTTTAAGATCTTCACCTCTCCACTGCATAATTTAGTTGCTCGTGTAGCCAAGCTTTTGGGAATTGATCTTTTTTACATATACAGGGTGACAACTGTTGTAGTGTAGATATTGAAAAGTGTTTGGTAGGTTTTACATTAATTTTGTGTTTCAAGTAACCTTTCTTGATGTAAACGTCAATATCCAGAAATGTAACTGACTCTGTTTGAAATTTTTCCAAGTAAAATTTTAAATTGGTTATCGAAGGAGTTCAATGCGTTTTAAGAAATCTAAAAGTTTTTCATTACTCTCTGTCCATAACATAAAAATGTCATCTATGTATCTAGTCCAGAATAAAGGTTTAAATGTTTGAGAATGTAGGAAACTCTTGTTCAAATTTTTGCCATAAAAAGATTTGCGTATGATGGGGCCATTCGGGTACCCATGGCTGTTCCTTTCTTTTGTAAAATAAAATTTGTTTTGAAAATCGAAAACAATTGGAAGATAATATAAAATTTATGAGAGTAATGATGAAGTTAGTGCTTGGTTTTTGAATTTCCAGGTCTTTTATTTAGAAAGTGGTTTCACAGCTTCTATACCTTTTATTGTGGTCAATATTAGTATATAAGGAAGTTACATCAATCGTAACTAACGTCACATTTGTTGCAATAGGTTGGGGTATTTCTTTTAATCTTTCAATAAAATGATCAGTGTTTTTACAAGTAGGATGGTAAATTTTTGACAAACTCCTGTAGGTGTACATCTACAAACCCTGATATTCTTTCTGTGGGAGATGATATTGAGGCGACTATGGGGACGGCCAGGGTGGTGATATCTTTGTTTTGTGTACTTTCGGTAACACGTAGAAAAACAGGTGTTTGAGGATTTGTGTTTATTAAAATATCAATTAGCTCTTTTGGCAATCCCTCTTTAATATAATTTTCTTTCAAATATTTTCGTTATTTCTTTATTAAAGTGGTTTGTCATATCAGATTTTAATAACTGATAAGTTTTCTTCATGTTCTAATTGACGGTTGGCTTCTCTAATATAGTCTGAAAATGTTCATGATTACTGTTACATCACCTTTGTCAGCAGGCAAAATTACAATATTTTTGTTATTTTTCAGTGAAGAAAATGGCTTTTAGATTCTTCCTTAGAGAGATTTGATGACGTTGGCCAAATCATCAGAAAAATTTTGGGTTAGCAATGTTAGATAAAATAACGTTCAAAAAATTTGTTCGATAGGGTGGTCTGGACTTAATGGTGGGTGGTTCCCAAGTTGATGTATCTTTAAAGTGTTCAGTGAACGTTTTCATTTCAAACAGTCCATGCAATGTAAATTGTTAATATTTTTTGTGTTCATTTGAGAGTCATTGTTGTTATCAAAAAAATATTTTAATCTCACATTTCGGGCAAATTGAATAGTATCCATTCACTAATTGAATGTGGTCAAAAATTGGAGTTGGGAGCAAAGTTAAGTCCCTTAGACAACAAGAGAAAATTTCATTTAGTTGCAGATTATAATCTGATAAGTTAATTAAATTCATCTCGTCCACATTGCATTGAAAATTGTGTAAGGTTATTGTTTTGTCGAGATGGGGAAGTTTGCGATGAGAATGGGGTGGGAGATGAAGACGGGAGGTGGTGGTGGAGGTAATCTGAAAGCTATTCAATAGAGACGAGTCTATGGATATGGTTTTGGTGTTTGAAGTGGGCTGTAATTCACATGTTTACTGAGGATTGCAAGGGTAAAGGAGTTTCTTCTTGTTGTTGCGTATGCAATATATTTTGTGTCACTACTGAGTAATTTTGGAACTGTGGTATAAATTCTCTCGAACATAGAATATTATTCATATAATCAGAGTGTTTGTATGTACACATTTTGGGCAATTGTTAAAAACCATATGTTTGATAATAAAAGATTGGTAAACTTTCGCTGATGAATTTTGCATTTTGTAGAAATTAAATTCATGGCATGTTGTCTAATTTCATCAATAAATGGTAGCGTGCATGGAAAGCTATAATACAAAAAACTGTTGAAATCTGTATGCTTGATGATAGTGGAATGACAGTTGTCTTCTGTACAGATCATAAAACTGTATTTCTAAGAATTGTGCTAGTGTTAACTGCTAAACTGTTAATATTTTTGGTGCATAAAAAACTGGTAAACCAGATATAGGAAATTTCACAGTAAGACCTTTTGGTAAAAGCCCAAAATTGTATGCAAGCCGAAAGAAATATAACGTGACAATAACATTTTACTGATTTAACCATGTGAAATTCAAAGTAGCTTTTGAGTTCATTCCTGTTATTCATTAGTGTATTTATGTTGGAATAAGTAAAAAGAAAAGTATATAACAAAAATCGGAAAGGGCCCAAAACGTCAAGAGACTTACTTGGATAATCAATTGAAATGTCATTCGACTAATACATGTAGAAAAAGGCCAACATATTAATATTAATTAACTATATTTCGCTTTTCGCGTCTTTCAGGTCAAAACAACATAACAAAAAACACATTAAAATAATTAAAAACATACATGTAAACAGATAAATAAATGAATAAGCATAATTATTCTTGAAATGATAAACATATGTTCAAACTGTGGGTGTAAAGATGTGATGAGTGTTCAGATGATTTAAATTTATCGAAGATTTAATCCATAGGGAAATTTAGATTTTGTGACCAATTTGACATGCTTGTTCTAAATTTCTTAATTTTGATGTATTTGAATTATTTTTTATTGATCGTATTGGTTTTACTGTATATAAATTTTCAAAAGATTTCTTTGTGTATTTTACTATGAATGACTAATGGTTTTGATTCATCATTATGCTTAAAATCATAACGGTGACCTGTCATTCTTATTCTTAAATTATTTGTTGTAGAGCCAATGTAGTCTTTAGGACATTTTTTACACTGAATTTTGGTATACTACATTTTTTGTATCACATGTCAAAATTTCCAATAATTTTGTATACTTTTTTAGTTGAACTACTTTCGAATTTTGATGACTCTTGTATTTGATTGCACACCATGCATCTTGATTTATTACATGGATGTGCTCCTTTAAAATTTATTTTCATTTTCCACATCAGAATCAGCTGGTAATTTTGGTTTTCGATATAATGTCCCTTTAAGATAGGAGGTCTTTTTAAAAACAATACGTGGAATACATTTTAGAAATGAGTCTGTCAGTGGAGAATTTTGAAGAATTTTGTAAGCTACTTTAAAAATGTTATTAATTTTGTAAAGACCAGGATGATATTGTGTTATTAATTTAGGCTCATCATAATATTTCTTTTTGACATAATTGTTATTAAGGTTACTTTCATTGAGCTGTA
>NW_025776339.1:0-18397 GCF_021130785.1 Homalodisca vitripennis
TTACTTACCCATATTTTAAAATACATAAATCATCGGCATTTTGGATGGTTGTTGATCAAATCTGCGTTACTATATGATGTTAGTAAGAATGTATCACACATTCATTTAATCTAAATCTTTTCTTTCTACTATTGTAAGTTTTTTTACGTTAAGTGGAGTTTACTCATGTAACTACAAAGATGTGTATGTTACTTATCATGGTTGTATGCTATGTTAATCTAACCATGAACAAAAAATATCAAAAATACAACATTAGCCTAGTTTTAGTTCCAGTTAAAAGCCTATCTGTTTAACCATTTTTTGTGTATGTTAAGGACAAAACCGGTTGGCTGAAAACACATTCTTACCACAGATGAACGAAAAAATTATATCAACAGTCCTGAATTAATAGTATCACAAATGCAGTGTTGCTAAAGTAGATATGACAAAATTTAGAGTAATATATCGCTGGTCTTCGTTCAAAACTTCTTTAAAGAAAATGCTTTTAATAACCTACGATAGCAACATTGAATGGACAAATCGTTTGGAAAGAGGGCAACATGGTGGGTGACGCGTCACCCCCTCATTTTGCTTTAAACGTATAATAAAGCATATTAAAATATACATTAAAAAGTGCTTTCTAACTTCATTATTTAATAAACCGATTATAAAATACACAAAAATACTGTTATATTGTTTTTTCCTCTCCATTTTCACTAACAAAAAGTATTAAGAAATGTATTTCAAGGAGAGACTTAGAACCCCTGAACAAGTTTTCTAATATTCAAAAACTGCATTCAATAAACAATGATAGTATACATAAAAAGAATGAGAAAAAAATACGCTTTATCAACAATATTTTAATAGATAAAGATACCATGTTAGTGAAAAAAATAGCATTTTTGTAGTAGTTAAAATACTTTGAAACTGTAATAAATTATGTTCATCATTAATATAGTAATAAATTATGATTAATAAAAAACAATACGAGTGTTTATAGACCGCACTAGTATAAATTAAATGTTTTGACTAAAAAAATATAATACAAATGAAAAATATAAAATTATTACTTACTTATTGTTGTTAGCTAAGGAAACATATTAAATTTGTAATAAATTTACCCTTTTGTCTTAAAAACATTCATCACAGACTTCTTGTGATGATGGTCACCACAAGTTGGTTTCCTGCATTTTGAATACACAGTTGTTTCACTTTTTTGTCCTTACAACGTGGACACAAGTGAACTATCTTGCTTGTTTAGATAGCTTTTGGCCGGTGGGTTGAGGGTGTAGGCTTGAGGATCCTCTATGTGTTGAATTGCCTTGATGGTTAGCCTTCAGCTCCTTTTGGGAAGTTTTGTTTCCAGTCTTCTTTCCATGTGGTGTTCTTGCCAACTGCAGTCCCAACTCCTTTTAAAAAATTGCCTTCATATTCTCTTAATGGTACACAGTTTTTTTTGAACAGGACCATTGCATTAACGCCTGCTTTGTTCCATTACCATAGTAACATGCGGAGGGAGCCATCGTCTAGTACCTCCTTGATACACGGTATGCAGTTGTACCATTTTTATCAAATGTAATTCTTACTCCTCCTTTTGTCGAGTTGTAAACTCTATTGACTTCAGGCATTTTTTTGGGGAGTCTTTATTTACAATCAGCGTTGGTTATGGCAAATAGTTGACAGAATACAAAAAGCATTTGTTCTTTTTAGGATGTAAATGTTGTAAGGCATTCACTTGACCAGAAAATCCAAAAATATGTGTGTGGTGTTTGGTGTGCTTGACAGGCTTTGTTTGGTCTGCCAAAAATGAGGTAGGGAATTTTCTTTTATCTTTTGTTGCGCCCTATACCAGTTTCCTACAAGTGTTAAGTCTGTCGAAATCCTTTGGGCGCATTTGCTCAACAAGAGGCACAGATCATAAACACAGTTATCACATGGTTATGTTGCGACCGCGTACCATGTATTGTTTTTTGTCAGATTGTTTACATGAATAATCAGCTGAAGTTTTAACTGGGGTCTTTTCACAATGTACGGAATTGCGATTCAATCATATAGTAAAAGTGCGTTGCATCACCACATTAGTCACTATTTTAATTCCATACTTATTTGGTTTTCTTAGCGATATAAACCTTAAATGGGACCATCGGCCACGAGAATGCCAGGCAATATACTGCTCATCAATTAGTAAACATAAGCATGGGGGCTTCCTAACACTGATTTGCATTTATCAATTGAAGTTCATCCAAAAAGCTCACATAATGGGAGGCAAAATTGTCTTTTGTATTTCGCGCAACCGTCTTTGTTGTCGAATCTTAAGCATTATCAGTAAAAAACCTTACATATCGATTTTTTCCAGTCATTAACACACTTATAAAACTTGTGATCCATAAGGAGACCACATTTCAGGAAGTGCTTAAGGTGCCCATCTTTCTGTGATCCTGGCCTGTTGTTATAGCAAGCCAATACAAAGATAAAATTTCAGTTGATCATCAAGATATCACATAAATAAACACTTTGAAGGAGGGAGAGGTATAATTTTTTCTCAATACGCTTAGCTATCTCTGTGTTTGTATGGCAATGACAATTTCTATATTTATGGCTGATGGTCTAGCAATATTTTTTAAAAAGCATCCTCTTCAGTTGTTATATCTTAGAGCTGTTCCCCTTGCATGAGGTATACGAATTATATTTCTTATTAGCTGTTCTCAGTAGTGGAGGGGGGAAGGCGTGGTAACAAAGTGACCAGAGTATAACCATGTTTTTACCCTTTTTTTTTTTTTTTTTTTTTTTTTTTTTTGTTGTTTTTTCTTTACCATATAGGTAAAATATAGCGTACTTGAGGACGCAGGATTATTCCGGTTTCCGAGTCAGAAAGCAGCTGCAAAGAATCCATAGTCGGTCGGGGTATTCAGTATTGTCCCTTTCCAACCAGGAAGTTCATTAGACACTTTGATCTTCATACAATTATCACACTTGTCTTCATTTCTAAACATAATCTCTAACTATATTACTATAAGTTTGGGTCTATTGTACTTGCCATATATTATTAATAAAACTTTTAAACACAGCACTCATGCAATTTGGAACATTACACCGATGAGGCAACAGGTGTCGTTATACGTTCACCCCAAGCAATTAATTTATAGTCAACTTTGGAAACCCTGAATCAACACACCTTTGTTATTCTCAGCGTGCGGGGCACAGACTTGGACTGGGCTTGGTAGGAAATAGATAAAATATCAAGATCGTATTAGCAAGATTACCACAACAAACAATCAAAATATTATTTCTGGTGTGGGGTTGCGGGGCGTATATCCCCTGTTGCCCATTCTAGGATTAATAATGTAACATTTTAAATTGTGTAAACATTCTTTACTCTCGAGAAATTCATGTCCAATTAATTATAATTGCTTCACCTAGGGTCTAAAACTGTATATTTAAAATTTATTTTGACCGGCTAGGTATTGACTTCATTTGCAAGAAGTCAATGATTTTCATCTTGAAAATTTTTATGATTCAAATCTACATTAAGGTAACTTTGTCATTACTCTGCTCGTTTATTAACTTGAATTTTAGCAGCATTGTAAACATTTAACTGTCATTATGAGATGTGTTATTATTTCCTGGATCTCCCAAAATAAAACCAAATATATTTAAAGGCATTATACAAGGATTACTTTTTGTACCATGGTAACAGGGAAGTTAAATATCCGTATATTACCTATACTAAAAGTTTATTTTTGCTTTTTATAACTTCATTTCTTATTATAATTACAAATTTACATAATATAGGATCAATAAAGGAGGACTAATACATATCATGAAGTGTTTTTTTTTAATAGCTGGATTAAACATTAAAAACATAAAAAGTAGAATTTTTATGTTAAAAAAAACAGATGTGGGTAAATTTTTACATAAAGATTACTAAGTTATAGATACCTGATATTTTAGAGAACATACAGAATATATACTGTACACAGCAGGAGTTCTTTTTAATTCTTCATAGCACATGAATCAGTGGAAAATTCAGAGAAACTAAACACCAGTTTCTTGGGAAAATTAGATGTTAGGAGTATAACTTATTGTTAGGCTGTCTAAATAAACATACTTAAGGCTGTTCTTACTTTCAGATCGTTTCTTTAATAAACATCCCTTTAGTATGAGACATAACTTGTAACATACACTATTCAATACATTTATTTGAGTTTTTATGTGAAGCAATAGTAAATAGCACCGACACGTTTTATTAGCTTTCACCTTAAAAGTAACAGGTCCTAAAATATATTAGTTTACGCCATTAGTGAATTTGGAAACTAAAAATTCAAGGTAAATACACTTCTTTACCTGAAACATTACAATTCATAAACTAGAAAGATATTGATCAATTCACCGAAAATGTAAAAATAATGCAGGGAATTGTAGGTTTTATTGGTATAGGTTTTATTTAAATTGTTAAATACTAAAAAAGAATTTTTATGGAATTATTATACATCAGACGGTTCAGGTTGTTTTTGCTAGCGAAAACAGCGTGCGCGAGTCAGCACTCGAATTTTGGGACTAGAGTTTCATAAGCTGAAAACAGAATTACTCATCTACGGTAGAAGTTATCTACCAGGCGACATTCTGTTAATTCTTTCTGCAGTACGTGCCCACTAGATATGCAAATTCATCTTTTGAATTAATATGATATAGTTATTATTGCTGTATGGTAATAATATTGCTATATAATGCAAAGTTCTTATCATGAAAAAATAAATTATAATGTACTTCAAGCGAAAAGTTTAAGTAATTTGAAAATATCAGTGGCGTCCAGTACGGAATTGCTATCTTGATTGACTGATTTTTGTTTCTTGTACAAAGAGAAATACAAGACAATATATGTTAAAATATTGTTTGTTTGCTTAACTTTTTACAATTATATTCAATTATTGCATGTAAACACTCAAACATAACATACTGTAGGTGTTTTTATTATTAATATACGCTACTTTGAACTCAGTGTTAATATTTAGCACACTGCAGAATACAGGAAAGATGACTTTGAGTCATAGGTAAGAAAATGGGTTTGTCAAAGAAATTAAAATTTTTTTATCAACTGTGTAAAACAGATCCAAAATTCATACCGTCAATCAATATCTTTTTATAGAACCGTTAGACTGATATTACATATACGTTCTTGGTACAGAAAGATTTTAAAACAAGTCTAAAAGGCACCCGAGGTGTTGCTTGGCAGCAAGATGTTTAGCTAAAAAGTTCGAGACAGAAAAGTTGTATTAGCAGCAAGAGTTTAAAAGATTACTTACTAAAACGTTAGATTAAACTTATTCTAACCAGTAACGAATAACGGGCTTATGAAAATATGTATTATTTAAAATTAAAATAATAACGAGACAGTTTAGGGACGCTCAGCCTTATTCCGAGATTGGACATGCACCATCATATATAACTCATTCCTTCTATATGTGCAAATTTCATTATAAGTTTTATATCAGTTTTCTGGTAAGCAATCGATTGGCAAGAGTGCGATAAAGTTCAATATTGTCACCAACGTTTAAGATTGGCTGCAATATATTATAATGTATTGTTAATCTTTGAAAATAAAAATGTTACTTGTAAAATCTTACATAATAGTACTCAATTTGTTAAATGTTTTTTCTATATTTTCTCGTGTCCATCGGGGTTACCTATAAGAACTTTGCTAAAATATTCACTGAAGTTCATCCAAATCCAATCGGTTAACATATACTATTATCGAACACTCTGTTCCTCAAATATAAATTAACCTTCATTGCTAATGTTGTCTATAGTTTGGTTCGTTTTCGGAATATCGTGCTAACTGACAGACAGACAAAATTAAAATATTTGAAGCCTCACGAGTGATCAGTTTCGATAAAGCTCAGCGTATTACTTAATTTTAAAAAATATAACAGAACTTACATAAGTGAAATTTTAATAAGACAATATAAGGACGCAGACCTGAACAAGACGTATACCTATTACCATTATAAATAGTATAAATTAATTTAGATCGTGGAATTAAGGGTGTGAACTCAAAATATGTGCATTGTTGATAACTGTTAATTTTAAGTAACACGGACATCACCTATAATTTTAACCCTACGCTCTGAATTTAATTTTTAAGACAAAAACTGTAACAAATATATTCCTAGTAACCCAATAAATTTCTAAGGAGCCAGTTTATTACGTCTACTAATAACTATTTTAATAACATACAAAACTTAAATTTGAACTTAGAACTATTGTAAATTGTAAGTCACCATGCGAGTTACTTTATCTGCATTATTGTCGAGTCGTTACGTTTCTCCATATATATATATATATATATATATATATATATATATATTATATATATATATATATATATATATTTATTGACCATCACAATGTTCCGGTTAGTGAGGAAACTGATATGTCTGTGAAGCAGAGTGATGACTATATATTTACCTCAGTTTCAAAACCGGAAAAGTTTGAGTTTCATCAAAAATCCAGTTGGCAATTTACATTCTTTATTTTAAATATTTCCGTAAGAAATAAAGTTTTTAGCACAACTACGTCATGGGCTTAATCAATACCACAAGAAATATTGAATAGCAATCGTTACTAGCATTTATTACTCGTATTTTAATAGGGGAAAATGTCATAACAAACTAGGAAGTGGGCATTATTTTCAAATATAGCATTTTTGCCTTTTTCTAGACTAATATATTTTATTAATAGGTGTAAGTGAACCATGTATAGGTGACAAAGGAAAGGAATCTAAGGAGTTGTTGTTTCTATAACTGTATCATCACAATCGGCAAGTTATAATCTCTTGTAAAGTAAAAGAAAGCTCTGGTGGTAATCTCATAAACTAATTGAATAAAGTAAAAGATGTAGACTATGATTCTCCTCAAATCTGAAACAACTTTTTTTAGAAATAATTTGAGTTTAAACAAATTAACGCAATACGTTTTTGAATTTTAATCCAAGGTCAGCTAAAATTCACTAGTTCTAAAATTTTTAAAAGTTTTTACATTACGATATAATGCCTGAAAAATTTCTCTAAGTCACATTGAAGTAAATAATTCTTCTAGTACTCTTTTCATTTGTTATAAAACTATGTGAAGAATGGACAATAAAACATTTGGGTTTGGTAAAATATTTAATTGTAGACTGATTCTTTCTGTAACATTTATAGTACTGAAGGGATTAAAAAAAACCATAAATAACAATGTTTTTGCTGACGCATGAAACATAATTATATGTTAATCAACGTAAGTATCACTACACAAGGAAATAAACTCATTGCAAAAGTCCTTAAAATTAAAATCCTCTTCACCGAAAATGTGTTATAATAACATTGCTTCACTATTTTTTTTCTTTAATTGATAATCAGCAAGACTAGAATGTATATAGCTTTGGGTAAAAATACTAGTTAGTAAAGATCTTTCAATTGTAAATAATTAAGTAAGTCGTCCATAAATCCTTGTCTCGATCACGGTCTTCGCCATAGTAGTCCTGGTGTAGATTTTTCCACGCCCTAATGTCTTTGAACATTAAACTGAAACAATTAATAAAGTCCTAGCTCTTTATCAAGCTTTTGGTCATTGCACTTGTTTCTGGTCGCGTTTATGCAACCTACCGTGGGTGTAAGTTTAAACCATTTGTATTTATATAAAGCTTTGTTATACATGTCCTTTGTTTGTTTACCAACGATAAAAATTATGAATAGTACGTACACTGGTTTTTGTTTTGTTTTTGCCTTTACTTGCTTGTTTACTTCATGACTATTAATAAATATTAAGTACATGTTATCATTTTATGTTCAATGAAATCTTATGCATTAAATATATTTCAATATTTATGGACGTTATAAACGTAACCTGAATTTTACTTTAAAACATTAATCATTTATAATATAAAGTTTTTTAACAATTCACCTATACTATGTACTGTTTCCATCATTTTAAAAATCTTATACAGGAGATTTTTTGCAATTAATAAACTTTAAATATTCAATTTTAATATAATTTTATTCGTGTAATATGGCCTGTAACAATTTTGAGAGAAGTTCAAAAAGTGCAACTGTTTTGTATACTACGTAAAATTACGTACGTAAAAGCAACAATCTGAAAAATCCAAATTTTTTTGTAAATAGACAAATTATTAGCAATACCGTAAACGGTTCATATCGATAAAGATCTCAGGCTAATAAGTCGTACAGTAATATATTGACACATACAACCATAATCTAATAAAGGAACAGATCTTTAATATAGGGTGTTATTCAAATGTTTACATGGTAGGTACTCACATTAGTATATAATCCAATAACATGTATTTCGTTAAATTTTTGTTACTACATATGACTCATAAAAAAAATTATTTCAGGGAGAACAACCTGATTTCAGATCAGAAATGATGATACACCTATTCCTACTATATGTTTTGGTACAGAGAGGATGAAATACAGCAACAAAACACAAATTATCAGTTCTATACAAAACGAACCTTAGAATGTTATAACTATAATATAAACTCAAGAAAAAAAATCTGTATAAACATGTTAACTGCTCTGGTACTTTGTATAAATATTCGTTTTAAAACTAAGACCTAAACTGTTTTAGGTAACAAGTGATATTGAGATCATAAACTGTGATTTTAAGTAATGAAATTACCTCATCCATGGAAGTCCTGGTCCTGGTCGTGTTTCTTGCCATCAAATAGTGTTCCTGGCTCTACTTCCGCGACTAGTTGTGAGTTGTACGAACTTTAAAAAACGGTTGCGACATTTCAATTTCAAATTATTAATTATAAAAATATTAAATTATCTACGTACATTGTTTCCATGCATATTAAATAATATGTTATGCAACCTGCTTCGTGGATTTCGCCTGTTTTTCATATTGGTGACGTTACGACTACTAAAATTAAACCCATTTTCTTGTTACGCCCAACGCAAACATTCTAAGAAGACAAAGATGTAAATAAAATACTATAACACAAGTTTTAACATAATTTGTTCCCTGCCTCCAAATATGTGCTACATAATATTTATACATTATTATCCAGGGTTAAATGTTTCAAATGACTTTTCGTACCATTGCTAATAATTATTTGACATTAACGTTCTTTTAAATATATATAAATAAATAATATAACCAATCAATTAACACAAATGCAATCACTAAAAATATGAAAATATATACTTATATTAAAATGTAAAATTTTTTGAAAATTCGTGAACGAGTATAATAGCTTAAAGTAAAACAGAGACATTGGAGAGTTTATTACGTATTATGTAAGCGTCTCAAGTAACAAAGGGCACATTGTCAAAGCATCTACATTGCTTTTAATATCAAAACACCTACAATTAATTCCTGAAAAAAAGCTTGAAAGAATAGAATCCCACAAATTTATATAACATTTCTATGTTGAATTAAGGCAATCTATTTAAGGTAATACATCAAGTAGTTTTATCAGAACACTACCCTAATTATTGTTAGTTGCGTAGGTTAATCCACATGAAGGTATACATGTATTTATATGATTCAATGAAACACTTAGAGAATGTTGTTCCTTCCTTCAAATGAAGGAAACAGACAGTTTATTTATTACACACAAGATCCGTGCACACGAACCAAAGATGGTTGGATTCAGTATACGGGGCGAATAACGTAACTGTTGATTTACTAAATATTATGTTTTTTATTTTTTGAGTATTTCATAGAACACAGTCAAAAGTAAAATATCCTTATTGCTTAAACCAGTGACATAAGCCTATTGTTATTGAAAATTTAGTTTTAGAATTTTGATTCCTTATTGTAATAATATAGTTTAAAGTGAATTAATATAATTAAAGTAAATTTAGAAAATAAAAGTAACTTTTACATACATGTTTTTACCTACTTTCAAATATAAAATAGTAATATATATATATATATATATATATATATATATATATATAATATTAATAAATTAAATATTTATAACTGGTTAAAATGTATTTGGACTTTATCGTCAATTGAATTTTTACGGATTTAGAGTACTAAATTACATTTAAAAACTCTTTACTTACTAATTTTTATAATTCAAAAAATAACAACGATCTTTATAAAATATTAAAACTGTGAATAATCGTTACTTTTCAAACAAACCTTTCAACGTCTTTCTTAATTTTAACCTTTGCACTTGTGTGTTACATTTTAAAATAAAAATTAGGTTTTAAAAAATTTTATTTATATTTTTTGTATACATTTCCGATCAAGTAAAACAATTGAAATCTTACACCACGAAAGTTTCAAAATTTAAAATACGTATCGAAATCTTCTGATATCTTTGTTTTATATTAATCTGAAGAAATTACAGAATACAAATTGTAGCGTTGGCTTGTGAATGAAAAGCAGTATCTAATATAATGAGAATTAGAAAAATGAAAAATATCCTAATAAACATTTTATTTTAGTATTCTTGTGCTGGTATTGTTTGATGGGTCCTCATAAACAATTTTAAAGGTAGTATAAGCGTACACACATGCACGAGAGTGCTTTTAAAGCCGCTCGATTGTTTATTAAGCTAGTTAGCGATTTGTAGTTTAATGTTAATTTTTTGTAGTATTTATAGTTTGTAAACAAATTACTTTGACACTGTACTATATTGCATTACTTAAAATTTTAATTAATTTTTAAAAAATTTTTGTTTTCTTAATAATATCATAAATTATAACATCTTTTTTAAGATCATCTTTTAAATTTAAATTAATTTAATTTAAATTTCCATGGTAAACTACAATCAAAATTAGGGAAACATTGCTTTTAAATACAACATATTTTTAATTATTTTGCATATATAGGTAAAATGATACATTAATATAAGTTATTTTAGCTAACTAATGAAATGTTATTCTAATGATTTCAAGCTAAAAAACCAAAATTAGAAACTAACAGTTATCCCTACAATTGAAGGGTTTAATGCAGCTTTTACCATTTTGATTGGGTATCCTATTATTAATTTATAGTCTAGTGTTTTGCATAGTCATTTTTAACTACGTAATATGCAGGATGTTTATATTTTACAAATAATTTATTGATCACAGCCCTTTAATGCAAAAGTCAATTTCAAGCATGGGTAAGGCATCCAACATACGTGTATGTAGCATCTTGCACCTAAAATGAAAAAGTATACTACCGGCAGAATTTGTAAAACGTTTAAGAATTTTTGTGGTCCTAAAAAATAATGTTGATGGAATACCTATAAATGTTCATTTGGCGTAGAATAATACTCATAAAATTTAACAAATTGGTACACTTGTGTTTCTGGCTATATTATTACTTCTGAGGAAGACCAACTTTTATTGCCTTGGCAAATCATATAAGGGATTCGTTGAGAAGCCAATACATTATCTTATAACAATCATAAGATGGAAATTTGCATTTTAATTAGCTCATAAACCTGCTTTATCTCTTGAAGGATGAGCGGAATATCTAGTAAGACTGAAAAAAGTCTTTGCTTTAGCTTTTGTGGGAGTCAAAGAGGGAGAGTATGAAAAGATTAAAAATTAAAATTTTCCATAAATCATATTTACAGTATCTATACACACGCCTAACTGTCAAAATGTTGGATTTGGTAAGCGTATATAAAACATCATAATATAGATATGTTCAGTTTACTTATAACATATACTTATCTGAAGGTGATATAAATGTCATAGGTGTCTACGGTCAGTTTATAATTGTTTAAATCTAAGAAAAAAAATAACTCTTCAGAACTATTGTTATTATATGTTTTGAGTTCAGGTAATAACCTCATTTAGACTTAATTGTTACCAAAAGTTTAACCAAGTGACAAGTACCACAATACAAAAGTCATCTACGCAATACCAAAGCCGAAGTGATGGTCTTAACAGTTATATAAGTGACCTTATACACGTGATTAATGAAATTCTTAAATGGACACGTGCGGTCATTTAAAAATTTAGAAAAAAAACTTACTAGTACTCCGGTTTTAACACAAAAACTAACAAACCTCTGCTATGATATGTTTATCCCTAAGATGGATCCTTTTCATGGACAATACACAGTTTTTTACGTACGTTTTCACGTGTTTACCTTAATTTTCTCTCAGCAACTTTCCTTCTTTACGTCTACACCAGTTCTAACATTAAACCGATTTTCTGGTTATGTGATTATCTAGCTATATATAAATACTATAGAGGCAAAAATATATGTTAAAATATACTTTAAATGTGATTTCTGGCTTAGGTTATGATGTATGTGATAATAGATCCAACGTGTTTTAGTTACTTTGAAAAAATATAAAATATTAACCCCAGTACGCTATAGGTACAAAGTAATTAAAGTAGCCGAGAAAAAAATTTTAGCAGCTTAATCACTATTATTATGATAGCGATAGATAGTGAGAGTATACATTGTGATTTATTATTAATAAAACTAAGTACCTTATAGTTTTCCTTGTAGTTCCTCGTCCTGCTCCTGGGCATCGCATCCTGTTCCTGGTGGTGATTTTCCGACTTACTGCGAGTTTAACTACCTACTTTTATACAAGTATACTGAACTAGGCCTATCCTACAAAATAAAAAAACTCAAACCTTTCCCTTAGAGTTTCTACGGAAATATTTAATTTTAATAAATATTACTGCTAGGTATGTTTCAGCTGTATCATTGATTTTTATTCCTATATGAAATTACTTATTTTTTAGGTCACATCTTTTACCAACATTCATCCGACCAACACACAATACTTTTTATCAATTCACATTATCTGATTATAAATAATTATATTCTTTGCAGCGTCAAACGTGGAATAAAACATAATTTTAAGGACTTTTTGTCCGTATAAGGTTATGATGAGTGGTATAAAAATATACAGGGAAAGTGTTCTATGTGCCGTTTACTCTGTTGTTCATTTAAATATAATAACCTACGTTCATTTCAAAATTATAGTATCGTTTTAATTCAGGTAGTCTATAATACAGAGAACTTTACAATTTTTCTTACAAAATTACAGATATTACAGATTTCATTACATGAATGCAAGTCGCTAATGTATTTATGTAAAATCTTACCTAAGAATATTGAAAAGTGTGTTACTTTACATAATATTGTGTATTTTATAGGATCAATTAAATTAGCTCAAGCTACAACACAGCACCGCCTTTATGTCTTAAATATATATGGAGATTTATTCAAATCATTCTATTCACGTTTATTCTATATGAGATTAACAAATTATACTTGAGTATTTTATTATTCAAACAAGCAAACTATACCAGGAGTAAGATGATCTGAATGTTCTAATTACGTTCTGCTCATAGTTTTAGAAACGCAAACATTATAATAAATGAGTTGATTTTTACCTTTCACCACAGCTAAGCAATGTTTACTCTGTAGGTTGCAGCCTCTAACACTATCCTCCGAGGTGGCTTCTGTGAGGATCCTTCGTCAAGTGCTCATGTCCCGTAATCAGGCCCAATACTAGAGAAGACAGTGGTCTATCTAAGGAGAGAAGAACAGACGCTACCCTGGTGGAAGGTAACCAGAAACAGCCTACTCCATCCTGAGATGATGGCTGGATGAAATCACCATCTTCTCGCATTTACGGTTTGAACCCATATCGGGACGGTAAAGGATACCCTCCTAAAAGCAACCTTCGTCATGTCACTTGTGTATGGAACACGGACTGAGGTCACTGTAGTTGAATATAGAAGGAAGAAATTCTTCCTAAAAGTAATATGGAGTAATTAAAGTTATTATCCCAGTAGTTGTGCAGAAGTTGCTCCATCTTCTATTTTTTCAGGGAATTCGGTTTTTGGCCTATGAGAGAAAATATAGTTTATATAAGAAATATGTCATCTTTATTTTAGTTTATCTCAAAATTGATTCAAACAAATATATATTTTCACTGCGATAAACTGATTTAATGAATGAACAGCCACACACTGTGTAACACACATGTTATGATTCAAACAAATATTGTATCAACCAGTATTAAAATTACATTACGCATACAACATTTGGACGATGTTAACACAGTTGACCATTTCAAAAATTAAATCATTGTTAAACTCGTATTAACGTCTATTTTGCTAACAGATACTTACTGTCTGTTATTAAAACTACTCCTGGTCTCCGCCTTAGTAATTTTATCGCCAATAAACTGAACCGGATATGAGCGCTTCGCCGTCAGGCAGCAAAAAGGTATAATGCACAATACTTCACTTTAACACCGAAAGCTGGCTTGTGATATCTATACCAACGAGAAAAGTTGTCAATCTACCGGATTTGAAATAAAGAAAAGCTAAGCTATTTCTCTTAATTGAACCGTAAAATCGACTTTTTTCCATTAAAGTTGTAAATAAGTAATACTAATGGACGAAGAATAAAAAGAAGGCCAAATTTACCTAGCTACTTATTACTTTTAAAAACTTCATTTTTCTTTTTTCCATTATTACTTGAAAAACATTTAGACTTCTAGTGGTCCGTAACCGAAGAGAAGTTATAATAAATAATCGATGTCATGGTTTATAATGTTTAATAGTAAAATAAAAATTAATTTCTGATTATAATTTTATAAAATATTTACTAAAAGAAACTACATAACATGATAGTACTGAGAAATGGTTATGTCAGGAGTTGTTAATGACACTATTTTAAATAAATAGAATATGATTTTGGAGGTCATCCCTTTCCTTTTCAAATTAAAAGTACAAGGTTTCCTGAAAATCCTACCCATTAATTCTCTCCATTCAAACTTACGGTTATGCGTCTATGGTCAAAGACACAATTTTCACTTGTCAATTTTTAATATTTTTATTAGTTTGTGTAAAGGTGAAAGTTACAGGTTTGCTCACTAACCTCTTTAATACACTCCTTCCAAACAAATAAATCGAGAAGTTAAAAAAATAATCTTTAAACCAAAATTAATCTCACAATTGTTAATTTATATTTTAAATAGAAACTCTTCCATTTTCCTCCCACCTAATTTTTCATATAAATGGGCTAAATAAAAATACTTACTCTCATCTTGATAGAATATCATATGGACATTGTCCTTTTACGATTATGATAATGGCGTCTTAACATAAAAAACAAAACATATCAATTAGATTTTTTAATAACTCTAAAATATTGTTTTCTCTCTTCATGAAAGAGTACATTGTTCGTAGATTTCTCTGAACATAAATTTTAAAACAGAGGGACTCGTAGTTAAGTTAAAATAAAACAGTTTTCCGCCACGTTCTCATTCGGTTTAGCCATAGACTAGATATGTAATATTTCTATGCATTTTTTACCCGATTAATATTAATTAAATTAAAAAGGACTTAAAAATAAGAACTTCGAATAGACTGCAAATAATTTACATGGTTTGTTACATGGTTGCTCGGATAGAGCATGGATTTGAAAGGAGGAAAGGCCTCTAGTTTATAAGAGATGGATGATGCTTTTAATGGTGATTGGTTAAAAACGATCGCAGATATTGGTCCGCCAATGAGCAAACGTTTATTAAATAATTGCATGATTTGGTAATACCCAATATAATTGATGAACCAGAAATATAAATTGTTAACAAGGAAAATTAGTAAAAGATATAACAATACATTACAACTCATGTTTAATGTCGGATCGCAACAGGTACCTAAACTTATTCTATGCATATAAGATAATAGATGGGCTAGGTTATTAGAATGTAGAAATATTATAAACCCAAATAAACATATTATCGTATAGCTAATACTTTTGGGGATAAGAGAAATTTTTTTAGTTTATCATTAGAAAAATACAAACTTCTTCATTGAAGTAGTACCGACTCCAAATTGTCACTTTTTAAACAATTCCCATTTATTAAATACTTTGTGTGTTTTATACCTTTGATCAATAACAACATTTTTACTATTTTACTTTTTACGTTCAAATAGGTTTCTACGTTTATTACTACTCAGCGATTCGATGAAACAATACTTACGATTGTGTATTAAATTAAAAACCTATTTTAAACTGTCCAATAAGAAGAACGCTCAATATAGAAAAGAGATCTGGGTAATATAAGAGGCTCCCAATTCAATAACATATATCTTATTTCTTTATTCACCGAAGATATTTGTTTGAGCGCCTTTTATACGAGTAAGTATAATTCACTTTAGATAGTTGATAAGGATTTAATCGTATGATCGTTCTCACTCAAAGCGTTTTGTAGTTTTACTTTTTTATTCTTTTTAATAAATTTTTTTGATAACGATAAATGTTATTTGTTTGAATGTCATTTTAAAATTACTATTTGATCTTAAAAAACCAAACAAGGCTTATTGAATATCTAATATAAAACGATTCTACAGCCCTTGATTTGATATTTATTACTATCCAATAAATTAATGTAGCTCTCGTAAAAATATAATCAATGTAGGTTTGGATTTATCAATAATCAATAATGCCAAACATACCAAAGGTACTGTTAAAGACTGGAATGTTTCGAAATAGATATGTATGTGTCAAGACCACCGCATAAACTCTATTTATGACATGAAAGAGTGTGATTGCCATCACCTTTGGACCTTTTAGTAATATGATCAATGTGTAAACTTGATTTACCAACCTCACTGACAAACACTTAAGTAATTATAGAATTCTTCTAAAAAATTATAAAACGTCCCTTGATTACGTCTGGTTGTTTGAAAGTTCGAACTAAGTTACAAACAGTCTACATCTCTCTTGCCTCTTTCATGTCAATATTTTTTTTCATTTCCATATTTACAGCAAATATATAGGATAAAGATAATTTGCCGTATTTACAGCAAATATATAGGATAAAGATCATTTACAATGTGTGACACATATTGCATGCAAAAGAGAGAATGATCAATTTATGGCTAACAGAACACTACTCTAAATCAAAAAAGACAAACCAAGTACGATTCCTCTAAGGCGAATTTAGAATCTGTTTCAGAGAATTCTAACATCATAATGTTCTCACTGACAAACACTTAAGTAATTATAGAATTCTTCTAAAATTATAAAACGTCCTTGATTACGTCTGGTTGTTTGAAAGTTCGAACTAAGTTACAAACAGTCTACATCTCTCTTGCCTCTTTCATGTCAATATTTTTTTTTCATTTTCCATATTTACAGCAAATATATAGGATAAAGATAATTTGCCGTATTTACAGCAAATATATAGGATAAAGATCATTTACAATGTGTGACACATATTGCATGCAAAAGAGAGAATGATCAATTTATGGCTAACAGAACACTACTCTAAATCAAAAAAGACAAACCAAGTACGATTCCTCTAAGGCGAATTTAGAATCTGTTTCAGAGAATTCTAACATCATAATGTAAGTCATGTGAAGCAAAAGTAAATTAAATTAAAAACACATGCAAATTTTAGTATAAAGTATATACATGAAATAGAAATGTTTAACAGTTTGATTAGGCTTTATCTAATGAATAGGTTTTTGTATTGATAATATAATCCACTTACAGCAAAGCCAAAATAAAAAAATAGTGGTTCAGAGTCTAATAAAACAATCAAGATTGCAAGAAATACAAACATTTTTTTCTAAATAAGAATACAAACGTACAGCACTAAACAAAATACAATAATTACAGAACGCTAACAGACTATAAATATGATTTTTTTAAAGTATAAGATGTGCATGTAATAACGGGACATAAATGGTTAGTGACAAAAAATGTTTATACCTACATTTTAAACATTGAATTTTCAATATCATTGACTATAAAACAACAATCTTTTTAAAGATTTACCAAACGAATGAATGATTGTGTGATTAATTACCTTTTACGTGAGGTGGAATACGGTTAAACATTCGTGGTCCTACAAAAATTTATTTTTGTAGTAACATAAAATTGGTACTAAACTTTTCAGTTGCTTCAGAAACAACACATAATCACCAGACACGTTGAACGGAGTATACACAGTTGACCGAAAAAATTGTAATTATATAATTTATATTAGAGCAGATTAGTTACCTGAAGTTTCAAAGATTACTTGCAACCATTGTGAACTTTGCTAAAATTGAATTTAAATCAGAAATACGCATTAACTGATATTTAAACCATGCACTAAATTACCTAATTACTAATTACTGTATTGACCTAAAGAGTAAATTTGCTAAACATTTAGTGTATCGTTAAAAATGCGCTGACTGGTTATTAATTTTATATATTTAACAGTTTTTATGTGATGCGGCAAAACTCCTTTCCAGTGTTTTAGTGAATGTATTGATGTAAAAACGTTCTTACCCGTCTCTGTCACTGCATCAATCCATCTTAAAATACAGTTTATTGTCAGTCCTTAGTTTTTTACCTTATCATAATTAGGTAGGAGAGTTCCATCTACATCAACGTTACGTACAGATGTAAAATCGATCAAAGTCTGG